>NC_056746.1:1134839773-1135086346 GCF_019279795.1 Protopterus annectens
AAAAGAGAAGGACATCTATGGTTATGGTAAGATTTTACACAACTTTCCTATGTCCTTCTATTCCAATGTTGCAGTATTCTACATCTGGATGAGTGCCAAAGCTCACTGAGGATGGGGGCGGGGGTGGATGATGTTTCCAGGAATCCGTGCAGGATAGCCCTAGCCCTGGAGATGTGCTATAGTTTGTAGGGTTTGGTAAAGGTGTGTACGGAGGACCAAGTAGCTGCCTCAAGTATGGCGTTAGTGTCGAACCCCTTAAAAAAGGCTCCAGAAAAGGCCATTGCTCTGGTGGAGTGGGCTTTGACATTGCCTTGCGAGGTCTTTCCATGGTGTAGGTAACTGAAGGAAATGGCCCTGGAGATCCAGGCAGAGATGGTTTGCTCACAGCTTTCCCCAGGGCTCTGGGGTGGAAAGAGACAAACAGCTGGTCAGATTTCCTAAAGGTTTTGGTTTTACGAAGATAAAAAGTACAGTTGTGTACCTACCATAAATGTAGATGCTCGAGTGTATTCACTGTTGCAGTCATTACCCTTGGGTTATCCTGCTGTCAGGCTACACGCAGTCGGCCTGAATACCAAAGTCCTGGTCCGGCGTCGGTTGCTGTCACCTCTTCCCTGACGTCAGTGCGCCAGCGGTATATAAGATGCAGCCAACACCATTTTCTTCAGTTTTTCTTGCCCCAGATGTCAGGTGCCCCCAAGAAGGTAGGCAATACATACTGCTTATAAAAGCATACAGTAAAATAAAAACAAAACCTTCATCTACAAGCAAATACACCACATAGGTTGTATAGGATAAAGAAGTATAGATAAGTCCCAGCAAAGAAAGGGGGATGGAGGGTGGGTAACCTGGACTGCAACAGTGAATACACTCCAACATCTACATTTATGGTAGGTACACAACTGTACTATGTTCATCCTGTTTCACTATTGCAGTCATTACACTTGGGTTGAATCCCAAAGCTGAGGTAGGGCGGCTGGGTCTAAACAGGATTAGGAGTGGCTATGAGGCCCTGCAAACTGCAGTGGCAAAGCCTGCTCTGGATTTAGAATAAAGAGCTAAGTGATAATGGTAAAACAGTCGCATCCAACTAAGTAAAGTAAAAATAGATTCCCAACTGCACGTAGGATGATTTTCTCACAAAATTTATTAATAACAACCACCAAATATAAGCGCTTTCATCTCACAATGAGACTTCATCAGATACAACTATAACAGTGCTACATCCACTATATATAATGTCTTAAAGACCTTAATTAGTTATTCAGTTATTCACTTTATAAAAAAACTTTTTAAAGCAATATTATCACCTAATCTTTCTCTAAAATACATATAAATATCATTTTATGCCATAAGCTTTATATACAATATAATATAATACAATACTAAAAAAAAAAAAAAAATATATATATATATATATATATACACATATATATATATATATATATATATATACATATATATTTATTTTTCTCTTGTATATCAATCATACATTTGTATGCATTTTGAATAAAAATGGACAAATGATATTTCTCCCTTTAAAAATATTAAAAACTAACATGTAATAAATTGATAATAGATTTGTAAAACATTATTATAAAGAGTCTATGATAGGATAACACATAATATTGTTGAAGGATGCAAGAAATGTGCAAAACATGTTATGACAAGTATATTAAACTTTAGCTGCTTTTTCGACAAGTGTGGGCTTAATACTAATGTATTCATTAAGACCTGGGGGGTAATTGGCCTTAAGTCTCAATTGCCATCTTAGTTCCCTATTTAATAATAAATTCTTTAAATCACCGCCCCCCCCCCCATTGTTATTTTTAACCAAATCAATAATGCCCAATTTAAAACTACTAAAAGATGGACAGGAAATGGAATGTTTGTATAGGGCACTAGTATCTTTTTTAATTCTTATGTCATAAAAATGTTCATATATTCTATATTTTAGTGCTCTCTCGGTTTTTCCTATATAAAATGATGAACAGTGTGTACACATAGCCATGTATACCAACATTCTACTATAGCAATTACCTTTACAAAATTTGACAAAACTGTCCAAACCATTGTTCAATTTTACAGATTCTTCCTTAAAAATGTATGAACATTGTGCACATCTACCACAAGAGCTAGTTGCCTTTTTACAATTCACATTCTTATCAACTATTTCAAAACATCTTTTGAAATTCATTCCTGTCCTATAAATAAAGTGTGGTTTGTTTCCTATCGCTTCATATAATTCTTTGTTGGTTTTTAATATACACCAATTAGCTTCAACTATTTGTGTAAAAAAATCAGAAAACATGTTAAATTCAGTAATACATGCCCCCTGGTAATTTTTTGTTATTGTTGTTACTTTGTCACATTCTCCCACTGTTTTAAAGGGTTCACCTAATAAAGCTTTATATTTAGTACCCCAACCATTATAGACTTCTTCCAGTACTTTACCAACTAAATCCCTGGGATATCCTCTCTCAATAAACTTTTCACAAAGAAAAATAAATTCTTCAAGTAAATCAGAGAAGTCAGAAGTCATCCTAGCCAACCTGACAGCTTGACCCTTAATCAGACTCCTTTTCTGGTGGAAAGGATGGGAACTATTGTGGTGCAAATAACTATTACACCATGTATCCTTACGGAAAATTCTGGACTTAAAACCAAATTGTGTTTTGTAAATAGTAATGTCCAAATAATTAATACTATAATCATCGACAACATGTGTGAAAGAAAGAAACTTAGTAGTTTTATTCAAATAATTAATGAATTCAGTTATACTTTCCTTAGTGCCATCCCAAATAACAAAAATATCATCCAAAAATCGTAGGTAGCACTTCATATGCTCCTTATAAATGCTATTTAGCACAAATCTTTCCTCCCATTCCAACATAACTAGATTAGCAAAAATGGGGGCACACGCTGCCCCCATTGCTACTCCACTAGTTTGTTGGTAACATTCGCCTAGGAACACTATATAATTATTGTCTAGCACCACTTCCATTAATTCAAGAATTAATAATTTCTGATCATTTGTTAAGTCCAAATGCTTATGGATACTTTCCTCAAAAAATTCTTGTCCCTCAATCCGTGGTATACAGGTGAATAAATTCTTAACATCAATAGTTAAAAATATTTAAAACAGTGGGAGAATGTGACAAAGTAACAACAATAACAAAAAATTACCAGGGGGCATGTATTACTGAATTTAACATGTTTTCTGATTTTTTTACACAAATAGTTGAAGCTAATTGGTGTACATTAAAAACCAACAAAGAATTATATTAAGCGATAGGAAACAAACCACACTTTATTTATAGGACAGGAATGAATTTCAAAAGATGTTTTGAAATAGTTGATAAGAATGTGAATTGTAAAAAGGCAACTAGCTCTTGTGGTAGATGTGCACAATGTTCATACATTTTTAAGGAAGAATCTGTAAAATTGAACAATGGTTTGGACAGTGTTGTCAAATTTTGTAAAGGTAATTGCTATAGTAGAATGTTGGTATACATGGCTATGTGTACACACTGTTCATCATTTTATATAGGAAAAACCGAGAGAGCACTAAAAGATAGATTATATCAACATTTTTATGACATAAGAATTAAAAAAGATACTAGTGCCCTATACAAACATTCCGTTTCCTGTCCATCTTTTAGTAGTTTTAAATTCGGCATTATTGATTTGGTTAAAAATAACAATAGGGGGGGGTGATTTAAAGAATTTATTATTAAATAGGGAACTAAGACAGCAATTGAGACTTAAGGCCAATTACCCCCCAGGTCTTAATGAATACATTAGTATTAAGCCCATACTTGTCGAAAAAGCAGCTAAAGTTTAATATACTTGTCATAACATGTTTTGCACATTTCTTGCATCCTTCAACAATATTATGTGTTATCCTATCATAGACTCTTTATAATAATGTTTTACAAATCTATTATCAATTTATTACATTAGTTTTTAATATTTTTAAAGGGAGAAATATCATTTGTCCATTTTTATTCAAAATACATACAAATGTATGATTGATATACAAGAGAAAAATATATATATATATATTTTTTTAGTATTGTATTATATTATACTGTATATAAAGCTTATGGCATAAAATGATATTGATATGTATTTTAGAGAAAGATTAGGTGATACTATTGCTTTAAAAAGTTTTTTTATAAAGTGAATAATTGAATAACTAATTAAGGTCTTTAAGACATTATATATAGTGGATGTAGCACTGTTATAGTTGTATCTGATGGAAGTCTCATTGTGAGATGAAAGCGCTTATATTTGGTGGTTGTTATTAATACATTTTGTGAGAAAATCATCCTACGTGCAGTTGGGAATCTATTTTTACTTAACTAGGTAAGTGATAATGCTTGGTAAAGGTGTGCACTGAACTCCAGGTTGCAGCCTCCAAACTTTCCTTGGTTGGTACTCCTCTGAGAAAGGCTGCTGAAGTGGCTGCTGCCCTGGTAGAATGTGGCCTAATATTCTTAGGCACTGACTTGCCATGCTGTGCATAGCAGAAACGAATACAGTGTCCTATCCATTTTGAAATAGTCTGCTTTGAGATAGCCTTTCCTTGTGATCCTGCAGCATATGCTACAAACAGTTGCTCAGTTTTTCTGAAAGCTTTTGTTTTGTCCAAGTAGAAGCGTAGCTGCCTGTGTATGTCCAAAGAGTGCAGAAGTCTCTCCCCTTTATTTTGGGGATTTGGATAAAATGTTGGCAAATAAATCGTTTGGTTAACAGTCACACTGGATACTACCTTGGGCATAAATGTTGGGTTTGTCCTTAGAGAAACCCTGTCCAGATGAAAAATTATAAAAAGTTCCACTGCCATTAATGCTTGTAACTCTGAGACTCTTCTTGCTGAAGTTATTCCTAGGAGCAGAGCAGTTTTCCATGATAGGAATTTTATATCAGCTGTATTGGCTGGCTCAAAAGGAGGCAGTGTGAGCTTTTCCAAAACAAAGTGGAGGTCCCACGTACGTATCTGTGCTTTCCTTGGGGGTCTTGTGTTTTTTGCCCCTCTGAGGTACTGCCTAAGCAGTGGATGAGAGAAAATAGGAGGTTCTGTATTGTAGTGAGCTGAAATGGCAGAGGCATGGATCTTCATTGATGAGAAGGATAGGCCTTTGTCCAGCATCTCAGTTAAGTATTGTAAAATCTGAGGAATATTTGGAACAAGTGGTTCAAGTCCTTGTGCCTGGTTCCAATCCCAGAATCTCTTCCATTTTTCTGCATAAGATTTCCTGGTGCTGGGCCTCTTAGCTTCCAAAATGACGTCCATAACAGCTTTAGAGGGAGGTGTGTTCTGAGTGGCTATATTATTTGCCATGCAGCCAGATTCAAGGTTCTGAGATGGCTGTGCAGGATCTCATTGTTTTGTTGAGTCAGAAGATGAGGAATTTGAGCTAAAGTCCAGGCTGGGCCTTGAGACAAGTTCTTTAGGATTGGATACCAGTGCTGGCGTGGCCAGTCTGGGGCAATCAGAATCATTTTTGGCTTCTCTTGTCTGACTTTTAGGAGTACCTTGGGAAGGAGAGGAAGTGGTGGAAAGGCATAAACTGTTAGGGTTTTCCAGCTGAATGATAGAGCATCCACTTTCCATGCTTGTGAGTGATAAGTCCTTGTGCAGAATCTCCGTAGTTGGCAGTTGTGAGGGGAGGCAAAAAGATCTATATCTGGGCATCCCCATTTCCTTGTTATCATGCTGAAGACCTGTGGATCTGGTTTCCACTCGTGAGGGTCCATGAGGTTTCTGGTTAGTTCGTCCGCCAGAGTATTTTTTTTTCCTGGCAGGAATTGTGCCTGCAGATGTACTTGATAGGTCAGTGCTGTGTTCCACAAAGTCATGGCTTGCCTGCAGAGGGGGTAGGAATGTGTGCCCCCTTGCTTGTTTATGTACCACATAACTGTAGTATTGTCCGTCTTTAGTAAATGTTGTCCCGGATGTAGTAGATCCTTGAAGGCTGTCAGGCTATTTTGTACAGCTAGCATCTCTTTTTGATTGATATGAAGATGCATTTGGTCCGCGGGCCACATGCCCTGAATACATTTTCCTGCTATGTGTGCCCCCCAGGCATAATCCGATGCGTCTGTTGTTAGTGTCTGCCTGGCTGTGGTTCAAGTGAAAGGCTGTCCCTTGTGGTGACAGGCCAGTGCCCACCAGCAAAACTCCTGTTGCAGGCAGGGAATAAGAGTTGTTATTGTTTCCAGGCTGTGGCAATGTTGAGTCCAAACACTTTTTAGATACCATTGTAGCTTCCTCATTTGCAGTCTTGCATATGGAATTAGTTGGATGCAGGATGCCATGAAGCCCAAAGCCTGCAGAATTTTTCTTGCAGGTAGCTGGGTCTTTGTTGCCATCATTTGAAAATAATGAGTCAGTTGCCTTTGCTTGTCTGACGTGAGATAAGCCATCTGGGCAGTTGTATTTAAGCTTGCACCCAGGAATATTATTCTCTTGAGAGGGCACTAGTTTTGATTTCTTTTCATTTACTGTGTACCCTAGGCAAATAAGTAATCTTTTTACAAACGCCAGATGCTTTAGCAGAATGTCCTTGCTCTCTGCTTGAATAAGGCAGTCTTCCAAGTAGGGATATATTTGGATTCCTTTTTGTCTGCAAAATACAATTACTGGTGGCAGGCATTTTGTGAAGACCCTGGGCGCAGTAGATAAGCCAAAGGGCAGTGCAAAGAATTGGTAATGCATTGAGCCAGCCATGAATCTGAGGTATCTTCTGCAAGATTGTCTGATTGGGACATGCAGGTATGCCTCTTTGAGGTCCAGAGTAACTAGCCAAGCCTTCTTGCCCAGCATGAGTAGAAGTTGCTGCAGTGTCAACATTTTTTATTTTGGAACATCCAGGAAAGTGTTTAGAATAGACAGGTCCAGAATTGGTCTCCAGGCTTTGTCCTTTCTGGGTACCAAAAAAAGTCTTGAGTAAAATCCTTGCCCTTGTTCTTGCTGTGGTACTTTTTGAATAGCCCTCATGTCCATGACAGCAGAAATTTGTTTTGTGCCTCTGCCCATTGATTTTGTGGCAGGTCTGGCATACCTTTTGACCTTGGTAGGGTGTGAAAGTGGAACCTGCAACCCTGAGATACAACATTCAGTACCCATTTGTCCTGGGTGACCATGTGCCAATTTTGTGAGAAAAGTGCTGCCAAAAGGTAAGTGCTTGGCATTTGTAGAGGAAAGTCATTGGGACTGTTTCCTATAAGGTTGTGATTTGTCTTCTCTGCCTTTGGGGACTGAAGCCCCCCCATTGTTTAGGTCTGTATGAGCCTTGGGGCTGAGATCTGCCTCTTGGGCGTCTGTATCTATCTCTTTGTGGCCTGTCTGACACTGGAAAGGACCAATTTTTAGAAGGCCAGTTCCTGCTAAATCTAGGTGGCTGAACCTATAAGAAATCCTTTACTGTCTGCATTGATTTTGCTTTATCCTCCATTTTCTTTAACACCTCTTCTGCCTTAACACCAAACAAAGTATCATGCTGTAATGGAGCATCCAATAATTGTGCTTTAACATGATCAGGTACACTCTCTGTTCTTTTAACCAAGCATGCCTTCGAATGACAAAACCTTTAACAGCGGCTCTGCAAGATGCCTCTAATGAATCAAAACCACATTGCAAAGTATCCTTTCCCACTTTTTCAGCTGCATGCAATAAATCCTGCATTTCCTTGTTCTCAAGACATTCAGAGCTTGTAAGCATTTTCTGTTTTAGCAAAGACATTAGGTATTGTTGATATTTAAGCATATGAAGCTGGCAGTTTAAAGCCCTTACAGCTGAAGTGGCAGAGGTGTAAACTTTCTTCCTCCATCTGTCCAGTGCTCTAGAATCCCTATCAGAGGGAACAGGGTTTTTTGCAGTGGAAGCCTTGACCCCTTTGGGATCGTGAGAAATAGTTTCTGGATCAGCAGCAGGGTTTTTATAAAGAAATTTATGAGAATCTGGAACCCTGTAGTACCTATCTGGCTTAACTGGTGCAAGGGGTAAGAATCAGGAGACGCATTGGATTCAGAAAAAACAACAACAACATCTAGTACAGGGGGGGATAGCAAGAGGCCTGTGCTGAGGCAATAAAAGAAAGTCTCTGAGCCTTTTCTTGGATTCTGAATAATCCTGGTTCTCCCAATGGAAATGTTCCTTCATGGTGTGCAGGGTTTCCCCAAAAGAGTAGTCCTCAGGAGGAGAGGCTGAAGGGATAGAGTCTTCAGCATCAGAGTCCTCATAGGGAGGAAGAGAATATCCCTGTTCTGAAGAGGAATCAGAAGAAATAGAAACCTGATCAGAGGAGTCATAGTCCGTGTCTTGCCTAGGCCTTTTATCAGGAGTGGGATCGGAGCCCCTGATCAAAGTAATTAGGTCCTCGGCCATTTTGAGCATCTGTTTCTTTGGCATGGATGACTGTCCAAGAGAACGCTGTACTTGTTTCCTTGTCTTTAAAGGTGTTTTAGACTTTGCCGTGGCTGCTAAAGAGGTCTTGATAGTAAGCTGTGTAGGTCTGTAAACACCCACAGAAGCCGATGCCTGCTCTGCAGCTCTGGACCCATCTGAGGGAATTGTTTCCGTAGGCCCAATACCTTGAGTTTCCAGAGGCCTAGCTGTCTCCTCGTGGGAGTCGGAGGCGGCCTGCGGCTCTGAGGTAGTGGGTGTCAGGGGCTGCGAAAGCGCCTCACTGAAAACCAGCAAACCGGCGACTGGCCTAGAAGAGGCTTCGTCGGTTTTGGACCTCGGATGCCTGTCTTTTTCTTTGTCCTTGCGCTTTTTATGGACTCCGGTCGTCGGTTGATCCGACGGCATTATATAGTTAAAACTTTCGGCCAAAGTAATGAAAAGCAAAATCGAACTGACACTTAATTGTGCGTTGGTTGAATCTAGCACAAAACCGACAACTAGCAACATCGTGGTCAGGGCCTAGGCAAGGAATACAGTAAGAATGAAAACCCTTATGAGGTATTTGCTTCCCACAAAAAATACAATTGTTAACTTTTACTGACATCGGACTGGAGCAAGAAAAAGTTTCCCCAACGGGGTACTTAGCTTTATTGAAGACTTCGGATCTGAAATTCAAATTCGAAAATCTCAGGAGTCGGCCGACCGGCACTTGCGACCTGCTTTTGCTTCGGGCACCAAGCGGCAAGAAAGACTGAAGAAAATGGCGTCGGCTGCATCTTATATACCCCTGGTGCACTGACATCAGGGGAGAGGCGACAGCAACCGACGCCGGACCAGGACTTTGGAATTCAGGCCGACTGCGGGTAGCCTGCCAGCAGGATAACCCAAGTGTAATGACTGCAACAGTGAAACACAATGAACATCCACTGGTTTGTGGATATCCTAGTATCTGAACGCAGGCAGGTTAGCAATTTGCTGTTTGAGGTTTTCAAATGCTCTCTGGTGTTGTTTTAACTATGACCAGGCAATATTTTTTGCCTCTTAAAGGCACTGATAATTCATTTAAGTCAGGGATAGATTTGCCCAAATAGTTACCCATACCAAGAAAACGTTTTAAGGCTTGGACTGCAGCTGGCATCTCGAGAATGGCCACATGTTTAGAAAGGTCAGGTCGTAAGCCTGTACTGGAAAATAAATAACCTACATAAGTAAAGTAACACTTACCATAAATGTAGATGCTAGAGTGAATTCACTGTTGCAGTCATCACACTTGGGTTATCTGCCTGCAGGTAGCCCTCAGTCGGCCCGAATACCAGAGTCTTGGGATTTCTGTGTCGGATGCTGTCGCCTCTCCCATGACGTCAGGTCATCAGGGGTATAAAACATGCAGCCGATGCCATTACATCAGTTTTTCTTCGCCAGATGTCAGGAGCCCCCAAAACAGGAAGCAATTACATGATGCGGAACACCTCCAGTAAAAAAGTAAATACCACTGCCATAAGATATGGCCAAAAAAAAAAAGAGGATAGGTAGAAAGAATAGAAAAGTCAGGGGGCTGGAGGGAGCATAACCAGGACTGCAACAGTGAATACACTCGGACATCTACATTTATGGCAAGTGTACACAACTGTACTATGTTCTTCGTGTTTCACTGTTGCAGTCATTACACTTGGGTTGATTCCCAAAGATGACGAAGGGTGGATGCAGTCAAAAAGTATTAGGGCTGGGGCTAGCAGGCCTTGTAAAACTGCTGTGGCAAATCCAACTCTGAATTTAGAAAAAATAGGTAACTGGTAATGCTTGATGAAGGTGTGTACAGAACTCCAGGTTGCAGCTTCCAGGATGTCCCTGGTAGGGACTCCCCTGAGAAATGCTGTAGAGGTTGAGGTAGACCTAGTGCAATGAGTTCTGCTCCCTTGTGGGGAAGGTTTACCATGGTGTTTGTAGCAGAAATGGATGCAGTGTGCTATCCATTTGGAAATGGTTTGCTTTGAAATGGCCTTGCCCTCTGCCCCTGTAGCAAAACTGACTAGTAAGCTGGTCAGATTTCCTGAAAGGTTTAGTCCTGTCAAGGTAGAACCTGAGCTGTCTGCACATGTCCAAGGAGTTCAGGATTCTTTCCACTTTATTCTGAGTATTAGGAAAAAAAAGGTTGGTAAATGGATGGACTGGTTTAAAGCTACACTGAATACTACCTTGGGCATAAATGATGGGTTAGTCCTGAGGGAAACCCTGTCCACATGGAGGATAATGAAGGGTTCCCACAGCCATAAGGGCATGTAACTCCAACACTCTTCTTGCTGAAGTGATAGCTAAAAGTAAGGCTGTTTTCCAAGAGAGGAATTTTAACTCTGCTGTAGCAGCAGGCTCAAAAGGGGGAAGCGTGAGCTTCTCTAGTACAAAGTTAAGGTCCCAGGCAGGAGTGGGAGCTCTCCTTGGGTGGGTCTTAAATTGTTAGCTCCTCGGGAACTGTTAGATCAGTGGGTGAGAGAAGAGGGTGGCTCAGTATTGTAATGAGCCGAGATGGCAGAGGCATGAATCTTAATTGATGAGAAGGATAGGCTTTTGTGGAGCAGTTCTGCTAGATAATCTAGGATTTGAGGTAAGGTGGGCACGGCTGTGTCCTTTCCTTGAGACTGGCTCCAAGAACAGTATCTTTTCCACTTTTCTGAATAGGATTTCCTAGAACTAGGCCTCCTGGCCTCAAGGATGACATCCAGCACCTGTTTGCAAGGGCTGCTGGTGATGTATTCAGGGAATAAGCCAGGCTGCCAGGTTCAGAGTTTGCAGCTGAGGATGCAAAATCTGTCCCTCCTGCTGGGACAGCAGGGGGGGGCTGATGGAGGTGCCAGGGTCGCACTGCTGACAGACTGCGTAGGTGTGGGTGCCAGTGCTGGCGTGGCTAGTCTGCTGCAATAAGGATTGTCCTTGGCCTGTCCTGTTTGATCTTGAGTAGTACTGAGAGGAGGGGCAGAGGGGGAAAGGCAAATATTGTCAAGTTTTCCCATGCTTGGCTGTGGTGAGTTCTGGTGCAAAATTTGCTCAATTGATGGTTTTGGGGGGAGGTAAAGAGGTCCACCTCTGATGTCCCCCACCTGTGGGTTATAAGTTTGAAAGAGTTGGGTTCCAGTTTCCACTCGTGTGGGTCCAGTAGATTTCTGCTTTAGTCTACCAGTGAATTTTATTTGCCTGGCAGGAATTGAGCTTGACGGTGCACTTGGTTGCTCAAGGTTGTGTTCTACAGGGCTATGGTTAACCTGCAGAGTGGGTAGGAATGAGTTCCCCCCTGCTTGTTTATGTACCACATAACTGTGGTGTTGTCTGTCTTTATCAAGAGTTGTCCTGGAAGGATAAGGTATTTGAAGGCTGTCACAGCATTCTGTACAGCTAACATTTCTTTTTGATTGATATGCAGCTGAATTTGTCCTCGGCTCCATTTGCCTTAAATGCATTTTCCTGCCATGTCAGCCCGCCATGCATAGTCTGATGCGTCTGTCAGGGTTTGGGCGATGAGGGGTTGAGTGAAAGGGAGTCTGTTGTTGTGGTTACAAGTCTCTGCCCACTAAAGGAACTCTGCCCTTAGACAAAGAATGATAGGAATCATTGTTTCCAAGTCCTGAGAATGTTGGCACCAGAGACTTTTTACGTACCACTGAAGTTTCCTCATATGCAGTCTTGCGTATGGAATTAGCAGAATGCATGAGGCCATTAAACCTACGGCTTACAGTATTTTTCTTGCACATAGCTGGATTTTGGTGGCCATTAGTTTGAAGTAGTTTGTCAAATAAACCTGTTTTTCTGGAGTAAGGAATGCCATCTGGGAAGTTGTGTTCAAGCTTGCTCCCAGGAATACAATCTTTTGGCTGGGCACCAGATGTGATTTCTTTTCGTTGATGGTGTACCCCAGAGAAGTTTGAAGTCTCTTTACAAATGCCAGGTGCTGAAGTAGCAATTCCTGACTGTCCACCTGAATCAGGCAATCGTCCAAGTACAGGTAAAATAATATTTCTCTGCCTGCAGTATGCAATGGATGGAGCCAGGCACTCTGTGAATACCCTGGGCACAGTAGATAAGTCAAAGGGAAGTGCAGAGAACGGAAAGTGCAAAGAGCCTGCCCTGAAACGTAGATACTTCCTGCAAGATTCCCTGAAGGGGATGTGCAGATAAGTTTCTTTTAAGTCTAGGGTGACTAGCCAGGAGTCCTTGGCTAGCATAGGAAGCAGCTTTTGTAGTTTAAGTATTTTGAATTTTGGGACCACCAGGAAGGTGCTGAGAATGGACAGATCCAGGATAGGGTGCAAAGAGCCCTCTTTTCTGGGCACCATGAACAGTCTGGAGTAGAAACCCTGTCCCCTTTGCTCTATTGGAACAAGATGAACAGCCTTGATACTGAAAAGAGAAAGTACTTGCTTTTGAGCTTCTGCCCACTGGTTTGGAGTAAGGTCTGGCAAACCGCTAGGGGTTGGCAGTGAGTGGAAGTAGAATCTGTATCCCTGGGATTCAATGTTTAGGACCCATCGGTCCTGGGTAATAAGACATCCAGTTTTTTGCATGCAGGGTGAGTTTTCCTCCTAGGGGTGCAAGTACTTGGACATGGCTAAGAAGGATGATAGACAAGTCATTGTGATTTTTTTCCATAAGGGGGTATCTTACCACTCCCTGTTTTTGAGGGGAGCGCACTCCATTGTTTAGATCTCTGCTTACCCTGATGCTGTAGTAGCCTTGGTGGTCTGTTGTCCCTGGGTTTGGACTGAGAAGGCCTGGGAGGGGCTGGAAAAGACCAGTTTTTAGAAGGCCAATGCCTACTGAATCTACGTGGCTGTACTTGTAAGAAATCTTTAACAGTTTGCATAGATTTAGCTTTTTCCTCCATCTTCTTAAGAACTTATGCTTTTGTGCTAAACAAACGTTCCTGGTTTAATGAAGCATTTAGTAATTCTGCTTTGACATGGTCTGGCAGCATTTGTTCCTTCAGCCAAGCATGCCTTCTCAGTACAGACCCAGTGACAGCAGCCTTACAAGATGCTTCTAAGGCATCAAAACCACACTGCAAAGTATGTTTACTGACTTGGTTTGCAAAATGCATTTACTATTGTAAATCTTTATTTTCTGCAAAATCTGGAAGCAACATTTTTTGTTTAATTAGGTCCATAATATGCTGCTGGTACTTCAACATGTGAAACTGGCAATTTAAAGCCCTGATGGCAAGAGTTGCAGAGGTATATACCTTCTTACCCCATCTGTCTAAAGCTCTAGATTCCCTGTCCGAAGGGGTAGGGTTTTTGGCTGTAGTAGCTTTAATACCTTTAGGTCCCTGGGAAATGGTCTCTGGATCTGCACTGGGATTCTTAAAGAGAAATTTGTGAGAGTCAGGTACCCTGTAGTACCGGTCAGGCTTTCAAAGAGCTGGTGGTAAAGTATCAGGAGTAAGACTGGATTCCATGAAGACATCATCTACAATATCCAGGACAGGGGGTATAGCTACAGGCCTGTGCTGAGGTAAGTCTAAAAATTCTCCAAGTCTCTTTTTGGACTGTGGGCAGTCCTGGCATTCCCAGTGGAAATTCTCTCTTAAGGTATGCAAGGTTTCACCAAAAGAAAAGTCCTTTGGAGGGGAGGCAAAGGGAATGGAATTCTCTCTGCATCTGAATCCTCATAGGGAGATAAGGGTATGCCCTGGTAATCAAGGGGATCAGAGTCATCGGACTCATGGTCTGTAGAATCAGAAGGGAAATCAATTATTTGTCTTTTAGAGGGGGAAGGCTAGCTTCCTCTAATTAGAGTTATAAGATCTTCAGCCATTCTAAGCATTTGTTTCTGTGGCATGGGAGCTTAAGCATGCACTTTGGTAGTCGGCTTTCTAGGCGTAGTTCGAACTCTGGGCCTGAGAAACTTGGTAGTTTTAGTCAGAAACAAAGTAGTCTGTTTGATACGAACAGAATACACCCTGAGAAGCCGGTGCCTGCACAGCGGCTCCAGACCCATCCAAGGTAGAGACATCTGCAGGTTCCATAATCGAAGCATCTCGTGGCATACTGAACTCAGAATGGCTCTCAGCAGAGGCCTGCAAATCTGTAGAAGTGGTTACAGGGGCTGCGAAGGTGCCTCACTGAGGACTGGTGACTAGCTTAACTGAAACAACGACAGCAGTTTTGGACCTATGCTGTCTGTTTCTGTCTTTATTCTTACTTTTTTTTGAAGATCGGTAGTTGGATGGCTTATCTAAGCCATTTTGGAATACGGAGAATGAGAGCAAAAGAATTTAGCAACAAAGATAGCCCAACGACAAATAGTTCGGGAGGTAAACAAGGCACAAAACCGACAGTGAGGAACGTCGTGGTCTGGGCCTAAACAGGTGACACAGTAAGAATGAAAATCTCTGTGAGGTATTTGCTTTCCACAGGCAAGACAATTGTTAACTTTTTCTGACATCAGTTAGAGCAAGAAAATAGAATCCCCAACGGGGTACTTGGCTTTAGAAGACTTCAGGTTTGAAACTCGAAAAACAAAAATTTCAGGTAGCAGACGACCGGCACTTGCGAACTGCTTCTGCTTCGGGCTCCCACGCGGCAAGAAAAGCTGATGTAATGGCGTCGGCTGTATGTTTTATACCCCTGACGTCATGACAGAGGTGACAGCATCCGATGCAGAAATCCCAAGACTCTGGTATTCGGGCAGACTGAGGGCTACTTGCAGGCAGATAACCCAAGTGTGATGACTGCAATAGTGAAACACTAAGAACATCTGGGATCCTGAAACTCTAAGACAGCAGATGGTTGTCAGAGGAGGAACTTGCAGGGGTGGGGTGGTGTGGTGGAAGGTTGGACCACCTGACCCAGAGGAGTAGGCTTCGAGGGAAGACCAGTCTGCCCCTGAGCCGAAAGAACTTCCTCACCACTTCCACATCTACTTCTGTGAGACTTCTAGAAGAATGAGTAGAGTAGATGGAGGGGGATGCTGGTCTCTGCAAAAAAAAAAAGGTGATGGGAGCTTGTCTACTAATGGGTCAACTGACAGAGAATATCTAGTACGAGGACAGCACAGAGTATCCAAAGGCTGTGTCTGATCTGGAGATTGTCTGATATGACTTGGATTGTACCCGAACCATAATATTTGTTTTGGAAGTCATAGGATCTGAAGGAACAGTTGGATCTGAAAGTTTCATCTTTTTCTGATCCAGGGTTGAGACTGGATGTTTGGCACTCCGTTTCCGTGAAGAATCAGAGGAAGATTTTAACGAGGTTGAAGTCTTTGACTTTGGACACTGGGATATGGCTTCTCCAAAAGGAAGGAAGGAGACCTTTTAATATCAATTGATTTTTACGTTCAGTTATGGCTTGCAGATTAAATCTGTGACAAATCAAGCAATCTTCCAGTAAGTGTAATGAACCCAGGCAGTACACGAGATAGGCAACTTATGTTCACATCTGGAATATTTCTTAAAACCTGCAGATTTATCATTCATCATGTAAAAATATATTTCCACAATAACTATTCATAAAAAATTCAATAGATAAGAAAATGAAAATAGTAAACAACTTTTCTTTTAACAGACTGAAAGAAGAAAGGAGAATGAATACCACTAATGGTATGAAGAAAAAGAGTTACGTACTTACCATAACATGTCATCTGTGTTATCCTACTGTCACTATTCATCATCCTTGGGTCTTGGATCTGACATCGGATCCAAGCTGGCAACTTTATATACAGCTTCCAGGCACGAGCTCTCCCACTACCATGATCCCTTGCTGCCATCTAACACCTCACATCTAGTATGTCCTAAGCTAGAAAGCAGCTAAGGAAGACCTTGACCACTAAGACAGGGCATCTCCACATCCTCTAGATCCCACAGGATGGGGGAAGGAGGGAGGAATTGTGATGAACAGTGACATAAGATAACACAAATGCCAAGTTATGGTAAGTACATAACTATCGGATATTATCAATGTCACTATTCCTCACTTTTGGGTCAGAGTCCCCAGCTACCCTGAATCCTGGGCAGCTTCATCAAAGGACATGCCAAAGAACTGTGGAGCCAAAGGAAGCCCCGTTCCTGGAGTTGATGACAAGCTTGAAGTGACTGACAAAAGTGTGAAGAGAAGTCCAGGTGGCTGTTGCACAAATATTATCTATGGAATGACGGGCAAGATAGGCAGCAGACGTAGCTATTGGCCTAGTGGAATGAGCTCTGACTGCATGGAGCAAGGATAAGCCTTTGGATGAATAGGTGAAGGAAATGCACGTTGAAATCCAATGGGAAATAGTTATTTTGGAAACCATGTGACTCTTTCTGTTAAGACAGAAAGCCACAAACAGCTGGTCAGACCTGCAGAAATCTTTTGTTTTATCTAAGCAGAATCAGAACTTCCTATGCACATCTAACGTATGTAAGAGATATTCCCCTTTATTATCAAAATCTGGGAAGAAAACTGCCAATTTAATTGACTGGTTCAGATTTGCTTCCGTGGCAACCTTCAGCATGAACTAAGGGTTAGTTCACAGAACCACTCTATCAAAAAAACATGAAAGGCAGTTTGATAGAAATAGCTTGCAATTCTGAAACTCTTTTAGCCGAAGCTGTGGCTACTAGAAAAGCCATCTTCCATGACAAGAATTTGATATCACATGTGGCAGCAGGCTCAAATGGACTGTGTGAGAGATTGCAGCAGAAATGAAAGGTCCCAAGAAGGGGAAGGATTCTTGACAGCAGGTCAGAGCAGAAAAAACTCTTTCAAAAATGCCTTACACAAGTGAGAGAAAAAGGTAGGTTCCTCACAAACATGAAAGTTGGAGAAAGCTGCAAACTGCATTTTGATAGTAGAAAAGCTTGAACGAGTGAAGACAAGAGCAGCAAGACATCTGAAATGGAATCCGAAATAGAGAACTTTTTCCACTTACTACAGTAAACCTTTCTAGTGGAAGCCTTCTTAGAGACCAGAATAATGTTCTTGACAGGAGAAGCCAGCCTGGACTGTTTCAAGATTACCAGAAATGGACAAACCAAGTCATCAAGAAAAGCATCTGGGGGTTGGGAATCAGAAGCTGAGAGGGATGGGGAATCAGATCTGGAATGGGATCTAGTACCCAAGGGGGGTAAAACTTCAAATGAGACTGTAGAAGGGGGAACCACACCTGCCAAGGCCAAAAGGGGTCGATGAGCATCAAGGTGGCTTTGAGGTGAAGAGCTTTCTGAAGTACTCTGGGAATGAGAGGTAAAGGAGGACAGGCATAAAGGAGACCCAGAAGACAATTGTGAACCAGCGCATCCCTGGGGGATTTCACACATGGGGAATCAGGGTGAAATACTGACTTCATTTATGGTTGACAAGGGAAGCAAACAGATCGCAGCTCGGTTGACCCACAAAAGGAAGATCTCTTCCACCACCGAAGGACTCAAAGACCACTTGTGAGGACTCGCGATTGCCCTGATGAGTCTATCTGCTAGTACGTTGGACTCTCCAGTAATATGTATTGGAATGAGAAAGTGCCCCAAGAACACCGTCCACTCCCACATCCTCATAGCCTCACAACAAAGCAGATACGAATGTGTCCCCCCCTGCATGCTGATGTACCACATAACAGCCATGTTGTCCATGTGAACTGCAATGGTACCTGGTAGGAGGCAGTCCTGACAGGCTTGCAATGTGAGGAGGACCGCCCTTATCTCCAGAACACTGAAACGCAGTTTGATCTCTGCAGCGGACCACATGCTTTGGAATGCCTTTGCCTGAAAATGCCCCCACCCCCACCCCAGCAGGGAAGCGTCCGAGGTCACTGTGGTTGTGGGGGGAGGAAGAGAAAATGGTCTGCCTGCGAGAAGATAGGGAGGACTGGATCTACCAAAGGAGAGTATGTCTGTACACTGGACTGAGATGGATCAGAGTTGTCATTGGATGATACAGGGAAGGCCACTAAAACAAGATAGTCCACTGCAGTACTTTCACGTAAAATCTCGCTAACCGCACCAGACAGATCACCACCTCCATGAACCCCAAGCCCCTGAGAATAAGGTGGGCCCGAGCATGAGTCTGAACTAGAAGGCATTGGGCATGGGTTCTGATAAGATGTATGCGACGGACAGATAGAGCTGCAATCTCTGACAGTGTCCAACTGTCCTGACGAATTCCAAATTTTCAGACAGAATGAAGTACGATTTGGGGAGATTCACTGTAATCCCTACCTGGTTGAATAGGTGGAGTAGGTACCGAGAGGCAGTGGCCAGATGATGCTGCATGGAAGCTGTGAGAAGCCAACTGTCAATGTACAGAAACACCTGGAATCCCTGCAGTCTCAGGTGAGCTGCAACCACTGACATGCACTTGGTGAACACCCAGGTGGCTGTGGTGAAGCCAAACGGCAGGATCCTGAACTGGTAGTGACTGGCTCCTCTCGCAAGCGGAAATGTCTCCTGGAGCGCATCCAATGACACTTGTGCAACAGAGGCATGATGGACTGGACAGTGACCATCTGGAACTTGGGATTTCTTGACTGAGATTGCAGAGATCCAGGATTGGACGCAGTACTCCTGTCCCGAGAGTAAGTTCTGGATTCTCACTATCCTGATGGGGACCTCTTGGATGGCTCTCTTTTGAAGTAGCATGAGCACTTCTTCCTGAGCTAGTTCCTTTTGATGGGGTGGTGCATCAGTGAGGTGTCTCCTGACCAGAGCATGTGACTGAGAAAAGGGAACAGGATAACCCTGGAAATGATGTTTAGCACCCAATGATCTTTTGTAATACTTGCCCAGGCCAAAGGGTACAGAGACAAATGACCCCCGACTGGCTCCAGGGCAGGATAGTCGGGCAGCACTTCAGGAGCACTGTTGGGGCTTCTCAGAGAAGGGTTCTCTGGAGCTCTGATTTTGCAAACCCCCTCTGTCCCTGGGGCGGCATCTACCGTTGAACCCTCTCCCACGACCTCTAGAGGAGGGCTCATCCTAAGCATGTGGAAAGGCAGACTGCGACTTGCGAAATCACACTTTCCTGGTCTTTCGCTGCATCTTGGAAAAGGAGAATTGAGGGGTGGAAAATCCAATTCCCACAGCCAACATGGTTTTGCCTTCCAGCTCACTGTGGGTGAGTGTTTCTTTGACCGACGGGCCAAACAGGGTAGAACCATTGAGGGGGGTGCTGGTGAAAGAGACCTTAAAGGACTCAGCAAAGGGGCAGCCAGGAGTGACGCCGAACAGCAATGCCTGCGCCCGCTGCTCCGGAGGAGGTTTCTGTAGTGTTGGCAATCAGCTAGGGAAGAAAGTGCGGATAGTTTGGGGGACACCTTACTTAGTTCCCTGGCAGGTAGTACCTCAGAAAGATTGACCAAGTCCCTTTGTAGCCGGGTGTTATGTGCCAGGTAGTCGAGCACCCGCAAACCGAATGTAGATGAGGCGAAAACCCTTTTCCATGCCTGTCAATCACCCGCGACTCAAGGTTGGGGGTCGGACAGACATGTTCTGGTCCACCAGCTCTTTTAGTGGTGGTGGCAGCTACCAGAAGTGTATCAACTGGCACATCTTTGGACCAAAACTGCTTGTCAGAAGGGGGACTGAAGAATTTGTCCAGGCATTTAGGAACAGGCTCCACAGAATCCTGCTCCTTCCTCTCTGTGTTGGCGATGAGGTCTACAAGGTCGTCGCAGCGGGCGAACACAGGAGGTAGATGGTCCTGTCCTGAAAGCCTTCAGAAAGACAGACTCCTCAGAGGATGTGAGAAGGGAAGACCAAAAGCTCTTAACCTTAAGGATTTCCAAGATATCCCTGAAGGAGACATCCTCAGGCAGAGATCTAGGGGACCTGTCCTCTTCATCGAAGTCTGTATCCTCTGAGACTGTCTCAGGAGTTGAGTCTAGCTGTCTCCTCTTACACAATCTCTTCTGAGGAACCTCCTCCAGGGGTGGCTCGCGGAAGGATTTGGGAGAGAGTGGGACCCCAAGTGGGGGAACTTCAGCCTGAAGGCTAGATTGAGAGGGCTGACCTGGGACACTGAGTGGGGTCTGCTCGGAGGGGTTGGGATGGTCCCTGAAAGGCCTGGGAGAAAACTCTCTGGGAGGAAAATGTCCTCTCTCTGACACGGAAAGCCAAAGGACTGGACACTGCCTGTCCACACTCCTAGCAGGAAAGCCCGCCTGGGAAAGAAGGACCAGAGCCGGCCAGCACCTTCTGGCCTCGGGATAGTTCTTGCCCAGAGCTGTCAAGGGCCAAAGCACCAAGGGTAAAGGACTGGTCTGAAAAAACAGGTCTGGAACCCACACCCAAGGACTCCAGGATGACCGCTCTGGCCCAGGACTCTGCCTGCCCAGGGGGAGGCCAAGCAGTAGTAGTCAGGGACTCCGATGGGGTAGGGAAGGAAAGGTCACCAGGGACCCCCGTCTCCCCCTGTGTGATCCAGGGCATGAAAATCCAAAACCAACCTGGCCGGATGAAGAGAAGCCAATGAAGAAGAAGATGACCCCCCTGGCCAGATAGGCAGGGGACGCGAGAATCTCCAACTCAATCTGAGCCTTGAGAAAGGACCGCATCATCCTGTTCACACTAGAAGGGAACAAACTTCTGGAGGATCTACAGGAACCGGAGGACCCGGCCGGCGATGGATGTTGAGATCCCAAGGACCTCCCCTCTAAGGAATGACTCCTGTGCTTGGAGGCAGAATGGACTGCCTCAAGCCGGAACCAGAGGGGGAATCCTCTATAATAATAGTGGGATCAGACACCGATCCCATATCTGACCGCCTCAGATCTGACGACAAGCAAGAATCCAACACTTAGATCCCACATGACTCGGATCTGTGGCTGGTCTGGATCCAAAGACCTCGATCCGGAAATCTTGGATCCAGGAGTGGATATTCATGACCAAGGATCCGAAGGCCTCAGAGTGGAAGCTCTGGATCCATGGGAGAAGTGACAGGGCCTGGGACCCAAGGGCACTGGATTCGACTAGGTTGAGACTGGAGTCGGACCTGGAGCACTGGAAGCAGACAGTCTCGCCTTTTTTGAGGATGGAGACCTGGGTAGCGAAGGAGCCTTCCTTTTGTGCTCAGAGGGTCCAGCTTTGGCAGGGGACTTCATTGCTTGAAGCTCCTTGTGTTCTGACAAAGTGCTACTGAAACAATTCAAAATATAAAATGAGTATATTTTTCTGGCACTTATTTTCAAAGTTCTGTATTATCCTAATTTTATTTTGCTTGATTGATTTAGATATTTGCTGGCATCTGATCTATGCTGAAATTGCTGTTTTTTCTCCCACTCTTATTCCTGCTTGTTTATTTAGTGGTCTAACAACTTAAATATTGTTGTGTGTTCCCACCCTCCCTCCCTATTGGTATCTTCTTCTTATACTTGGTGGCTTTGCAATTGCCCACCCCTGCTGTATATTTTCTTGGTGACACTCATCCCAGTCTAGTGTCATTAGCTCATTCTACCTAATACAGAGGAAAAAAATTGCACTTTATTCAACTGCTCTTACTGTATTTGTGTTTCTTCCTACTTAATTGCATTATTTTGCTTTTGCCTCTTCTTGAAAGTACTCAATTGTCCTTATTCTTCTGCATTTATTACTGCTTGGTAGTAGCCTGATTAAACTGTAACTATTATAAGCCTTTTGGTTTAAGCACCTGGGCTTCAGAACACTTATTTTACATTAAGAAGGTTTGTGGTCTGCACTGTTGTGGCAGGACAGGCAGCTTACATCCTTCTAAGTTGGGAATTGCTGATTGAAGGCTCAATGTCTGTTATTCTAAAAGTGTATTAGTTATGGTTTAAGCACAGGATCCGTCACATAACCCACTCACTCAGGTCACGCCACAAGTACAAATATGACTCTGTCATTGTCCATGTTGGTGTGAACTACCTGAGACGTAGCTCCCTGAACTACATGAAAAGAGACATGAAGAGCTCTCCGATCTTGTAGCCCAGACAGGTATGACCCTAGCCCTGAGTAGCATCCTGCCATCGCCCAGAATGATATCGCAGTACAAGGATAAAATGACTGATCAACATTTGGCTAAGCTTCTGGTGTCATTCTAAGGGGATCCAGTATCTGTCTGTCTGGGATGATATGATCGACAGACCACGATGCTTTGCTAGAGATGGCCTGCACCTGTCCCCCTTGGGATTATCGACACTGGCAAAGGCTCTTGCCACCCCTGTAGTGCCTTTTTTAGGCAAGGTTCAAATGACAAATTCACCACTGTAACAGGTACAAGCAAGCAAAATCTGAGGTTAATGCTACAAGTCTAAACCTCAAAATGCACTCACTCGAGGCACTCCTTAAAATGGAGAACATAGACATCTGTGCAGTGTCAGACACCTGATTCAAGGCTCCAGAGAGCACCCCCTGCATTACCAGGCTAATAATTCATACCACACCTTTTGGCCACCTAATCGGGACCGAAACACAAAAGGTGGAGGCGTGTCCATATTCATTAAGGATATCCACACCTCCAGGCTAGTTGCTCAGCATAATGCATCCGAGATTAATCAAGTGCAACTAACTCTGGGCAAGACCGCAATCCAAATTGTAGCTTGCTACAGATCCCCCACCATGCTCCAGGACTCCCACTCCTCATTTCTTGATGCACTGGAAAATATTAGGATACAGCCCAACACCCTAATAATCGTCGATTTCAACTACCCCACCATTAACTGGGAAAACTACTCATGTACCAACTCTTTTGCTCAACGTTTTCTGGAATTCAGAAATTCCAACGCCTTGGATCAACTTATCCACACCCCCACCAGGGGCAGCAATATCCTAGACCTGGTCATTACCAACATGGGTGACCAGTGCTCCATACCAAAGGTCAATTCCTCGTTGGTCAGATCCGACCACAAGCTAATAACCCTAGACATCCACACCCCCCCCCCCAAATTAGGGAAACTACTGTAAAAAATTTCTCCAAAGACAACTTCACGCTTAAGACAGAAGTGGCAAACTTACGACACCCATGCAGACGGACAACAGAGGTATGACTGCTGAATCCTACACAATTGCACTTTATAAGCACCTGCACAACTGCATGGATCGTGCTATCCCTAACAGAACCAAGATGCTATCCTCCAAAAAAATGAAGCCAATCTGGTGGTCCCGTCATAAACAAACTCTACAACAGAAGAAATAAACTGTTGCAAAAAGAGAGTAAAATCCCATGATTGGAGAAACTCCCTGGTCAGCCTCAGTAAGAAGCTGAGAGCCCTCATAAAATCCTCCAAAGCTAGTTACGAAAAAAAAATTGCCACTGATTCTAAAGACAACCACAAAGCATTCTATAGCTATGTCAAGAATCTCAATGGCAACACTCGGATCTGCTCTGATTTACAGCACTATGGCACTAAATATACAGAACCAAATGATATTGCCAACATCCTGGCAGATAGACTCAGTGCTAACTTTACCTGCCTCTCACCCCCTAAAGGGCCCATCTCTATACCGGAAGAATGCAAAGTTCCTGTAATCACGGCTGCACAGATAAAAACCACACTCTCCAAAGCCAAGAACACAGCATCCATGGGACCTGACAACATCCCAGGCTGCATTCTACATGGACTACAGAATGCACCTGCACCCCACCTAAGTACTATGTTCAATCATAGCCTCACCTCGGGCTTTGTGCCCACTGAATGGCACACAGCGACTATCATCCCACTCCACAAAGGGGGATCCACCACGGACCATGGGAACTACCGCCCCATTAGCCTGACGAGCCTGGTCTGCAAGGCCATGGAATGTATCATCATGGAACTTATAAACAAAGACACTGGTAATCTCCAAACGCTGGACTCCACCCAGTTCGGGTTTGTAAAAGGCAGATCATGTCTCTTAAACCTGATAGACGACTTTGGAGCAGCCACCAACGCCGTAGACATGGATAAGGTAGTTCACACAGCCTATCTAGATCTTGCCAAGGCTTGAGACCATCCCCCACTCTGGAATTATAGATAAACTCACTAAACTAGGTATAAATCCCTATGTCACAAGATGGGTGTTGACAAAACCCACACTGTGAAAGTAGCATTCTCCAAATCCGACTTCAGACCAGTGACAAGTGGAGTACCACAAGGTTCAGTCCTGGGTCCACTCCTCCTTGATATCTAGTTCTCTGAAGTACAGCCTAACACAGAAGGTCTTTGGCTAACCAAGTTCGCAGATGACTGCAAACTAGGAGCCATAATCAAAACTCCTAATGACGTGGACATCCTATAAAAGGGCCTCACTGAGACAGATGCCTGGTGTCAAAGCCATGGCCTCAAGCTCAATGCCAAAAAGTGCATTATCATCCCCTTTGGTAAAAACTCTGTACCCATGAACTATCACATAGGCGGTAGTAAACTTAACACCGAAAATGTTTTGAGACCTTGGGACACAGATGGACATTAGTCTCTGCTTTGATAATCACATTGCCCCAGTACTCAGGAAATCCTTCTACGTGGCACACCTTATCACAAAAGGTTTCTCATCCAGGAAAAAAAAAAAGGTAATTGTTCCCCTCTACTCGTCACTCATTAGACCCATTATAGAGTACAATGCCCCTTTTTGGTATGTACTTCACAAGACATCTACAACTGGAAAGGCCACAGAAATACTTCACAAAGAGGATTACTGGCCTCAAACAGATGCCCTATGCAGACCGTCTCAAAAATCTTCAGCTTTACTCTGTCACTTATCGCCTACTCAGAGGCGATCTCTGCCTAACATACAAAGCTATGTCAAACTCAGAGCTGCTGGACATGCTCCACTTAAAGAAACCCCATTCCCTCCGAGCTACACGCTCTAGGGACCTAAACCTTGTCACCACAATAAAAGAACATGCTGGAGGGATAAGATTCTTGTCCCAGAGACTTCCCATACTCTGGAACAAACTACCTATCCATATCAAACAAAGCTCCTCATTAGCACTCCAAGAAAAATCTTGATGATTGGATGGGAAATAGGAAATTCACCCCAGGGATCACTTCTGTGGCTCTGCTCTACAGTGGCACAGGAAAATAATTTTCCTGGGTGGCGAAAGCCAGCGTACCTTTTTGGATAGGCTTATATAGGCTCTAGGACCAATAGCCTAGTACCTACCTATGAGCCAAGGGATCCCCTTGAGCCAACCCTTTTTAACAGGAGCATGTTTCAGCACTCCACCAAAGCCCTTGGGTTGAAAGCGGCACACACGTCACATTCAACCTCCAGGTGGTCAACTCCCAAACAAAGACACTCCTCATGTGACTCAGACGGGCATCTTCAGACCTCACAAGTAGTACCTTTTGAAGCCAACTGGCTTATCAGACATGGTGCAGCCAAAGGGACACGTGAAACACAGAACTGGTACAAGCATGGGTCAAAACCGGAAAAAGGCCAACCGACAAACGTACACCAAGCACTAACCAGCTACAAGACTATCTACTAAAAAACACTACCAAACAGCAGAAATAATGCCCACTATAAAACAAGGTGCCAAACACACACACACACAGGCTAACAAACAGGAGGGGAGGGACTAAAATTACCAGTACCAAGAGCTACACTAAACACTAACAAGAAAACACTAAACTACAAGAAAAAAATACTGACGAAAGGTTTGAAATAATGCTACTTATCCCCACTGGAGACTCAAGCCAAAGAATCTGTGTCTGAAGCTTAGTGTGGCAAATGTGATCAGGGGATAGAAGGCAGCAAGGGATCATGAGAGTGGGAAAAGCTCGAGCCTAGAAGCTGAATATAAAGTTGCCGGCTCGGATCCGAAACCCAAAAGTGAGGGACAGTGACATGGATAACATCAGATCTGCAACCAAGTTGTAAGAAGGAGAGAGACACTAATAGTAGCATTTAACAGTACCAAATACAAAAGGAGACTGAAGAACAGCAGACAAAAAGATTACAATCCTCAAGTACAGTAGAGAAGAAAAGGAGGCATGGAAATACGACAAATTCGTAAGGCAAGGGAGAATCCAGAAAAGAAAGGAGATCATAAATCATGAACAGTAAACACTAAAAAGTTAACAAGGTTAGCCAATCAGAAAAATGTTCATTAAGAAAAAACTATACTTATCTAATAAGCTCGAGAGAGACTGGTAGACCACATCTGTCAGCAAGAAGCAGCAAACGAGATGTCAGGTAGTTTGGCTGGGTGAAGTGTGGTAAGGGAGAAGCTGTGATCTGTAGTATCTCCCAAGTCAAATCCGACCTCATTCGTCAGGATAGAATGAAGACTGACAAACGTCAGATCAACTATTGTTGTGGAATACCTATCTAGTTGTTTACTTGTGCTGTCATAAAATTAATACAGTCTGTTCCTTCTTTTTCTCTTTTACAGCAGAAAAACTAATTTTTTCCCTGCATACTCCTCCCACTAATTCTACCATTTTTTTAAGTTTTCTTAAGCAGTCTCAAACACAGATGGCCTTTATTCATTTCAACCTGTGATTTTTGTAGTTTTATCAGCTTATCTGAATATGTGTTTAAAGCTTCTTCCATTTTTTTCCAGCCTTTTGTTCTTTGAGTTGATATACTCTTTCAGTGTTTTGTTTTAATCAGCTATGAGCACATTTGACTGTTTCTTCTAGATTACTGAAGTCATGTCTTGCACCTAAGCTGAAGTTTGAACTGCTTATTTAACTTTTGTTTACTGGGAATGTCCTACCGAGACAGAGCCCATTTTTACTGGAGGCCAAGAGAGAAACGCTCCAGATGCAACTCTTTTTTGCTGAACAGCTGCAGAATTCTTCCCAGTCAGTGTATTCTCCTCACCTTTTGTGGTTCATTATTTTTCAGGTTCTCTAAATTTCTTCTTAGTTTGGTATCCAGGCAGTGCACTTACTGTTAACTGAAACTTACCTAAAAAGATAAATGTACTGGCTCTCTTTTCAGAGTTTCTGTTTTCGCAATGAGAGAATTGAAATTAAGCTGCTACTCAGTGTGTCGTCATCTAGAAGTAACCTTTCATAGCCAATGTTTTCCATTTTTGTCTGATTCAACACATGGGACAGATTCCCTAGCCACATAATTCCCCAAGTGATATTAAGGAAGGATGTTCTTGACAGCAGCAGAGCAGGAAGAGGTACGAGACCAGAACTACACATCCAGCTTATAGTGAGACAGGAAAGTATGTATGGTAGACCAAGTATCAGCTGCACAAATTTCATCAAATGGGAAATAATAATGAAAAACTGTGGACGTTGCTTCTGCTCTTGTCGAACGAGCTGTCATTTTTTTTCAGATAAGGAAAACCCCAACATGTCAAAGAAATGCAATAGTTTGACAGCCATCTTGAGTGTGTGACCTTAGAGATACCATGTCCCAGTTTTGCCTTGGAAAATGCAACAAACAATTCGACTGATTTCCTGATGTGTTTAGTTCTATGCAGGCAGAACTTAAGTGTTCTGTGAACATCTAATAAGTGCAATGTGTATTCTGTTTTACTTGAAAACTTTGGAAAGAAAACACGTAGATTAACAGACTGATTTACATTAGCTTCAGATGCCACCTTCAGAATAAAGGAGGGATTTGGTTTTGGGAACACCCTGCCTTTATGAAAAAAAAAATAATGTGGTTTACATGTGACAGTCTGTGTATCTGAAATTGTCTTTTCAGAAATAACTGCTAATGTAGACGTGTGTCCAAATAGCTTTAAGCTAATTGAACCAGCAAGTCGAGCTCAGAGCTCAACACAGATCTTAAGAAATCTTTATTTTTCAAAATGCTGCATAAGATTCTCCTGAACAATAAAAAAAATAAAATAAAATGACACCATGACTCAAATGAGATTCTCCTTTATTGTGCAATGCTTTCAGAAGTTAGATGAATGCCCTAGTTACACTGAAGAATTAGGACTGCAAGTTTACACTAACCCAGCCGATTTCCATTACCATAAGCCTGTCTTGTAAAAGAAATCCCTCCTAATAAACTAAAACAAGTCACATAGATAAAACAAGCAGTAAAAACAACAAGAAAAAACTGGTCAGGCTAGGGTTTGCACTGTGTGATTCCTCAAAAATTCTTGTACTAGAGGCTCATGGGATATATACAAATGAATTAAGGAGATCCTGTGTTTAAGATAAGTGATCTTACTAAACTGTTTTGGTGGTATCAGTACAAGAAAAGTACAGTTTTGTACCTACCATAAATGTAGATGTTCGAGTGTACACCCTGCTGCAGTCATCACACTTGGGTTATCCTGTCGTCAGGCGGTCCCGCAGTCAGCCGGAATTCCAAAGTCTTGGTCCGGCGTCGGTTGCTGTCGCTTCTTCCCTGATGTCAGTGCGCCAGGGGTATATATAATGCATCCGACACCATTTTCTTCAGTTTTTCTTGCCCCAGATGTCAGGTGCCCCAAAAAGGTGGTCAGTAATTAGTACCACATTAAGTAATTTTTGCACAAACACAAAATCCCTCCAGCTATAAGCAAATACATCAGGAAGGTATTGAAGAGATTTTAGCCAGTTAGATCAGAGGGGATGGAGGGAGGGTAACCTGGACTGCAGCAGGGTGTACACTCGAACATCTACATTTATGGTAGGTACAAAACTGTACTATGTTCATCGTGTTACCCTGCTGCAGTCATCACACTTGGGTAGAATCCCAAAGCTAAGGATGGGTGGAGGAGTTCTAAAAGGTTAGAGGAGGCTAGAAGGCCCTGCAGTACTGCAGTGGCGAAGCCAGCTCTAGTCTTAGAGTAAAGTGGTAAGTGATGGTGTTTGGTAAAGGTGTGTACTGAACTCCAAGTTGCAGCTTCCAAAATCTCCTTGGTAGGAACCCCCCTGAGGAAGGCTGTAGATGTAGCTGTTGCCCTGGTAGAGTGGGGCCTAATGGTAGCAGGAACTGGTTTTCCATGATGGGTATAGCAAAAACGAATGCAATGTCCCATCCATTTGGAAATGGTTTGTTTTGATATGGTCTTCCCTTGTGAAGCTGTAGCATAGGATACAAAGAGCTGGTCAGATTTTCTGAAAGCCTTGGTTTTATTCAAGTAGTAACGAAGTTGCCTGTGAATGTCCAAGGAATGCAGGAGTCTTTCTCCTTTGTTCTGTGGATTTGGGAAGAAGGTGGGTAAGTGGATGGTTTGATTTAAAGCCACACTGGAAACCACCTTAGGCATGAAGGCAGGATTAGTTCGTAGAGAAACTCTGTCTTGATGGAAAATGAGGAAAGGTTCCACTGCCATTAGTGCCTGCAGCTCTGAGAGACTTCTACCTGAAGTTATTGCTAGCAGCAGGGCAGTCTTCCATGATAGAAACTGTGGATCTGCCGAGAAAGCTGGTTCAAAGGGAGGTAGCGTAAGTTTTTCCAGAACAAAACTGAGGTCCCATGTTGCTGTAGGTGCTCTCCTGGGGGGCCTAATGTTTTTTGCCCCTCTGTGGAACTGCCTTAGAAGTGGATGTGAAAATAAGGGTGGATCCGTGTTGTAGTGGGCTGAAATAGCTGATGCATGGATTTTAATGGAAGAAAAAGAAAGTCCTTTGTGCAACATCTCAGTTAAATACTGTAGAATCTGAGGCATGTGAGGCTGAAGTGTGTTTTGGCCTTTAGCTTGGTTCCAGGCGCAAAACCTTTTCCATTTATCCGAATAGGCCTTCCTGGTGCTGGGCCTCTTAGCTTCCAGAATAACATCCATAACTGCTTGGGAAAGAGGAGCTGGCTGGATGCTTAGGTGATTTGCCATGCAGCCAGATTTAAGGTTTTGAGCTGGCTGTGAAGAATCTGATTGTTTTGCTGTGTGAGCAAATGGGCAATTTGTGGTAAAATCCAAGGTGGGCCCTGGGCCATATTCCTCAATAGTGGGTACCAGTGCTGGCGTGGCCAATATGGGGCTATGAGTATCAGTCATGGTCTCTCCTTTCTGACTTTCAGAAGCACCTTTGTGAGGAGAGGCAATGGAGGGAAGGCATATACTGTCAGGTTTTTCCAACTGAATGAGAGTGCATCCACTTTCCAAGCTTGATGGTGAAGTGTCCTTGTACAAAATTGTGTTAGTTGATAGTTTTGAGGACTGGCAAACAGGTCTATGTCTGGAAGGCCCCATTTTTGAGTTATCATTGCAAATACTTGTGGATCTAGTTTCCACTCGTGGGGATCCATGATGTTTCTGTTGAGGTCGTCTGCTAATGTGTTCTTTTTTCCTGGGAGGAATTGAGCTTGTAACTGAACTTGATAAGCCAGAGCTGTGTTCCACAAGGTCACTGCTAGCCTGCATAGAGGGTAGGAGTGTGAACCCCCTTGTTTATTTATGTACCACATTACTGTGGTGGTGTCCATCCTTATTGTAAGTTGTCCAGGATGTAATAGATTCTTGAAGGCTGTCAGAGCATTCTGTACAGCTAGCATCTCTTTTTGATTGATGTGCAGATTCCTTTGATCTGCAGTCCATACGCCTTGAACGCACTGTCCTGCCATGTGTGCCCCCCAGGCGTAGTCCGATGCATCTGTTGTCATAGTTTGCCTGGCTGGGGGCAAGGTGAAAGGCTGACCCTTGTTGAGGTGACATGCCTGTGACCACCACAGAAACTCCTGTTGTAGGCAGGGAATGAGAGATAGTGTCCAAGCTGTGGCTGTGCTGAGACCATACGCTTTTTAGGTACCACTGTAATTTCCTCATATGCAGCTTTGCAAATGGTATTAGTAGTATGCAAGATGCCATGAAGCCCAAGGCCTGCAGAATTTTTCTTGCAGGTAGTTGGGTCTTTGTTGCCACTGTTTTGAAATATTGAGTCAGTTGCAGTTGTTTGTCTGGCGTCAGATAAGCCTTCTGGGCTGTTGTATTCAAGCTGGCACCCAGGAATGTCATGTTTTGTGAGGGTACTAGTTTTGATTTATTTTCGTTTACTGTGTACCCCAGGCAACTTAGAAGATGTTTTACAAAATCCAGATTTTGTAAGAGAATGTCCTTGCTTTCTGCTTGGATGAGGCAGTCGTCCAGGTATGGGTATATTTGAATTCCTCTTTGTCTGCAGTATGCAATTACTGGTGCCAGGCATTTTGTAAAGACCATGGGCGCAGTAGATAAGCCAAAGGGCAGTGCAGAGAATTGGTAATGGATTGAACCTGCAATGAAACGGAGGTATCTTCTGCAACTTTGTCTGATAGGGACATGCAGGTATGCCTCCTTGAGGTCCAACGTTACTAGCCATGCTTTCTTGCCCAACATGGGAAGAAGCTGCTGTAGTGTTAGCATCTTGAATTTGGATACTTGTAAGAAGGTGTTTAGAATTGAAAGGTCCAGAATTGGTCTCCAGGCATTGTCCTTTCTGGGAGCTAGAAAGAGTCTCGAGTAAAATCCTTGGCCTTGCTCTGGAGTAGGTACTAGTTGAATGGCTCTCATGTCCATGAGAGTTGTAATTTGTTTTTGTGCCTCTGCCCATTGATTTTGTAGCAGGTTTGGCATTCCTCTTTTCATTGGCAAGGTGTGAAAATGGAATCTGTATCCTCGTGAAATTATGTCTAAGACCCATTTGTCCTTTGTGACAATGTGCCAGTTGTCTGAAAAAAGTGCGAGTTTTCCTCCCAAGGGGGCTGCCAAGAGAGTGTTGCTTGGCCAGATGAGGTGCAAGTCATTGAGTTTGCCTTCTGGTAGTTTGGGACCTGTCTTCTCCTCCCTTCTGTGTTGCAGTGCCCCATTGTCGAGGTTTGTACTGGGCTTGTGGTTGTCCTCTGCCTCTTGGACGTCTGTATTTACCTCTCTGTGGTCTGTCAGTAGCTGGAAAGGACCAATTTTTTGTTGGCTAATTTCTGCTGAAGCGAGGGGGCTGTACCTGTAGAAAATCTTTGACTGTCTGCATAGATTTTGCCTTATCCTCCATTTTCTTTAAAACTTCTTCTGCTTTAACTCCAAAAAGAACATCCTGCTGTAAGGGAGCATCCAGGAACTTTGCTTTAACATGATCAGGCAGAGTTTGTTCCTTTAACCAAGCATGCCTACATATAACGGACCCAGTGACAGCTGCTCTGCAGGAAGCCTCCAAAGAATCAAAACCACATTGTAAAGTATGTTTGCCCACCTGTTCAGTTGCATGTAACAGATCCTGCATTTCTTTCAATTCAGACCTTTGAGGGAGTGTGCTCATTTTTTGTTTTAACTGAGACATTAGAAATTGCTGATATTTTAGCATGTGAAATTGGCAATTTAGTGCCCTCATAGCTAGAGTGGATGAGGTGTAAACCTTTTTCCCCCACCTGTCTAGTGCTCTGGAGTCCCTTTCAGAGGGTACAGGATTTTTTGCCATAGAAGCCTTAGCCCCTTTGGGACCCTAGGAGACTGTCTCTGGATCAGCAACAGGGCTTTTATAAAGGAATTTGTGGGAATCAGGCACTCTATAGTATCTGTCAGGTTTGGCTGGAGCAGGAGGCAGAGAATCTGGGTTCAAACTGGATTCTAAGTAAACATCATCCACAATGTCTAAAACTAGGGGGATGGCAAGTGGTCTGTGCTGGGGGAGTAAAAGAAACTCTCTGAGCCTTTTCTTTGAGTCAGAGTAGTCCTGACCTTCCCAGTGAAAATGTTCCCTCATAGTGTGTAAAGTTTCCCCAAAGGAGTAGTCTTCAGGAGGAGAAGATGAGGGAATAGAATCCTCAGCATCAGAATCTTCATAAGGGGAGGAGGAGTAATCTTGGTCCCCTGAGGAAATAGACACTTGTTCAAGGCAGCAATCTTCCTCTTGTCTAGGCCTTTTGTCGGGTGGGGGTTGGGAACCCCTGATTAGAGAGATCAAATCTTCAGCTATTTTGAGCATCTGTTTCTTAGGCATGGGGCCTTGAACTGGAGACTGAAGTGCAGTCTTTTTAGGTTTAATAGGAGTCTTAGGAAACATTTTTATGGTGAGCGTCGTCGGTCTGAAGACGTCTTTAGAAACCAAAGGTATTTCTGCAGCACCGACATCTTTATCAGCAGTGTCGTCGGTAGGGGCTAAACAAAATGGCTGCATCAGCCTAGTACTCTCCGCCAAAAGCTCCGAAGCGGTCTTGGGTTCCAGATCTGCGGTAGTCAGGGGCTGCGTCGGAGCCTCGCTGAAGACCGGTGAACCAGAGACCGGACCAGCCGAGGCCTCGGAGTCTGGCTTGGGTCTAGGCTGCCTATCCTTGTCCTTGCGTTTTTTGTGTACGCCGGTAGTCGGTTGCTCCGACGGCATAGTGTAGTTAAATTTTCTACCTAAGTAGTGTTGTGCGAAATCAAAGCGTCTTTTTATAGTACGCTTATTAAACCTAGCACAAAAACGACAACCAGTGACGTTGTGGTCTGGGCCTAGGCAAGGTATGCAGTAAGAATGAAAATCCTTATGAGGTATTTGCTTCCCACAAGAAATACAATTGTTAACTTTTTCTGATATCGGTCTGAGGCAAGAAAAGTTTCTCCAATGGGGTACTTAGCTTTATTGAAGACTTCGGATCTGAAATTTGACTTCGAAAATCTCAGGAGTCGGCCGACCGGCACTTGCGAACTGCTTCTGCTTCAGGCACCGCGCGGCAAGAAAGACTGAAGAAAATGGCGTCGGATGCATTATATATACCCCTGGCACACTGACGTCAGGGAAGAAGAGACAGCAACCGACGCCGGACCAAGACTTTGGAATTCCGGCCAACTGCGGGACTGCCTGACGACAGGATAACCCAAGTGTGATGACTGCAGCAGGGTAACACGATGAACATCACACAAGGGAGGAGCCGCGGGGTAATGTTCTTATGAGAGCTTCCAGGTGCTAGGACAAAAAAGGACGGTTACCAAAAAAAGTGTCTTCCATGTTAAGAACTTTAATCTACAGAAGCTGCTGGCTCAAAAGGAGGTTGTGCGAGGGCCGCACGCATCACTGTAATATGCCTTGGAGGTACCAGTTCCCTTATCGGGGGCCAAAGAAGAAACGTTCCTCTAAGAAAGGCCTTAGACACCTTTAAAGAAGCTATGGAATATCTCACTGTGGCCTATGTGAAAATTTGAAAATTAGAAATAGCTGCAAGTTGATCTTTGATTGCAGGGGAAAAAAAAAACAGAACCTTTCTGGAACAATTCCAACAAGAACTCTAAAATGGAAGGAAGGGGTACAGAAAATGGGTTAAACCCTTCCCTGCAGTCCAAAAGGAAAATCTTTTCCAAAATCTTCTCCATTTACTTAAGTACACTTGCCTTGTGCTAGACTTCTGTGGAGCTAAAACAACATGAACTATGTTTTCCAAAAGACAGGCAACCATGGCTATCTCTAGAATTGGAGTAACCAAATGGCTAATTTCTGGGTCTGAGAGAAGACACCTAGACGGATAGAAGAGAAGTCTGTTCTGTAAACCAGAATTCAGGGCGAACACAGGAGGTGAGAAACCAGAATTATCAAGGCCAATATGGGGCAATGAGGGTTACTTCTGCCTTGCAACTTTTGGCTTTCTGAATGAATTTTGTGATCAAGGGAAAGGGGGAAAGGCATAAAGGAGACCCAGGGGCAAATGTAGACCACAGCCTCCCCTAGGGGACTAACCTTGAGGAGGGATTAGGGCAAAACAACTGCTGCAGGTGTTTTTCAAGTATGAAGGAAATAGGCTGCAGCATGGTTGGCCTCAGAAGCAGATGATGACATTTGTGGTCTGACTGAGGGATGATTCGTGAGGCAAAAAGGATGAGCCTGCGTAATCTGAATGCTACTACATTGGAAGTAACCAGAATATGTGCTGGTAACACAAAGCGATGGAGACATCCATTGTTTCTCAACATAAAGGTTAAGACCTGGTTCCTCCTTGCTTGTTGGACGTACCAGACCACCAATATGTTGTCGGTCTGAATTAAGATCACATCCACTGGAACATAATTTTGAAATGCCTGCAATGCCAATAGGATTGCTCTGATTTCCAGGGCACTGATGTGAAGACTGGTCTCAGTTTCACTGGGGTGCTGAGAGGATGATAATGTTGCAAACACTGAACTGATAGGATCCATTGAAGGATTGTCATCTGAAATCTGGACAGAAGAGTTGAGGTGACAGCCGAAGCCATAAGCCCTAGAAATTTTAGAATTAGTTTTGCTCGGGGTAATGGATGGGATAGTACTTGGTTTGCTGCTTCTCGAATGCAGACAACCTTGTGCTGTGGCAGGATAGCTGAGTTATACTATTCGGTGGCATCCAATACATCTATGGACTGATTTGGGATCAATTTGCTCTTTTCCAAATTGACACCAATTTCCATGCAGTGAAGTAAATGGAGTAAAAAGTCCCTTTGATGACTCAACAGATCCCTGGTCAGAGCAGTTAGCAGCCAATCATCTAAGAATAGGAACAATCAGGACACCTTGCAGTCTGAAGTAGGCTGTCGCTACTGCCATGCCTTTGGCAAACACCTGGGTGGATGCGGCGAGTACGAAGGGCAGAGCTCAGAATTGAAAATCATTGGTTTCCAGCCTAAAATGCAGAAATCTCCTTTAGTGTCCGTTTAATGTTATATGATAAGCATTTTGGGGATCTACTGAGCACATCCAGTGGTCAATCATGAGTGGAAGCAAAATGGACTGAACCATGACCATACGGAATTTTTTCTGTTTCATGTATTGGTTTAGATTACTTGAGTCCAGAATAGATTATTTCCCATCTTTTTTGGAACTAAAAACAAACTGGAGTAGACAATGGAACCTATATGGCCTGGTGGGGCCTGCTGGATGGCTTTTTTTCAACAGCTTTTTGACTTCTATTGTTGTGGATTCCATCTGCTGGGGTGAGACTAAAAGAATCCTGGCTTTCATTGTAGGTGGAGAGAGAAATGGGATTGTGTATAATCTGGTTATCCTCCTCAACACCCAAGAGTCCGACGTGATGGTCCGCCAGGTTTGAGGGTGGAGGGAAAAGCACCCCCCCTTCCTGCAGAGTGTGGCAGTCAGGCAACCCTTCAGGAGTACTGAAAGGATTTCTTGGAAAAGGGACAATGAAATAAAGAAGTTATATACTCACTATAATGTTCCATCTGTGTTGCCTGCTTCAGTCTTCACTAAACTTCTGGGCCTTGGTTCCGAGCTCAAAACGGACTAAGCCATCAGCAAGCTTGGGATTCCAAGCTAGAGCTCCTCCCACCTTCCCCATACTACCTAGCTCCTCTCAGATACCTCAGATTGAGTTTGCTGCCAAATACAGGTTTAAAACAAACAATACAGCTTAAAAAATGTTCAGGAGCTCAAAACAGGAGCAAAGGTTCCCAGAATTATCCATCAGGTCCTACAGAGATAAGGAAGGGGAAAAAGAGAGGGAAGGTTGATGAAGACTGAAGCAGATAACACAGATGGAAAGTACAGTTGTGTACACTTACCATAAATGCAGATGTTAGAGTGTATTCACTGTTGCAGTCATCACCTGTGGGTTATCCCTGCTGTGGTAGCCCTCTGTCGGCCCGAATACCAGAGTCAATGTTTTTGTGGGCCAGCTGCCATCGCCTGTAGTCTGACGTCAGGTCATGAGTGCTATAAAGCAACACAGCCAACTACATTGCATCAGTTTTTCTTGCCCTAACCCGTCGGAAACGCATAGGAAAAGAGATAAGTGGTCCTGGTGGCTAAAATCCACCTTGGGAAGCTTGTGTCCCCCTATGGAAAGATGTTAAATGGGGGATGGAGGGAAGGAAACCAAGACTTCAACAGTGAATACACTCAAACATCTACACTTATGGTAAGTGTACACAATGATAAATGTAGATGTTAGAGTGTATTCACTGTTGCAGTCATCATATTAGGGTTATCCTGCCAGGGTTGGCCCTCAGTCGGCCTGAATACCAGAGGCATAGTATTTCTGAGTCGGTTGCTGTCACTCCAGGACTGACGTCAGGTCGTCAGTGGTATAAAATCAGGCAGCTGATGCCATTATATCAGTTTTTCTTGCCCTGTCAAGAGCCCCTAAATAGGTAGCTAGGTTATGGTGGAAGAACACCATCAGTAGAAAGAAAATACCAAAAATTTCCTGTAAGGAGAGAAGAAGAAGAGAAAGTGAGAGAGACAAGGGGGGTGGGGGTGGGGGGAGACCAGGGCTGCAACAGTGAATACACTCAAACATCTACATTTAAGGTAAGTGTACACAACTGTACTATGTTCTTCATGTTTCACTGTTGCAGTCATCACATTTGGGCTGACTACTAAAGCTGAAGAAAAGGGTGGAGTCAGTCAAGAAGACTGGGGGCAGGCTAGGATGCCCTGCAAGACTGCGGTGGCAAAATCTGCCCTGGATTTGGAGAAGATAGGCAGGTGGTAATGCTTGGTGAAGGTATGAACAGATGTCAGAGTTGCAGCCTCCAGGCTGTCCCTGGTGGGGACCCCTTTGAGAAAAGCTGCAGAGATGGTGGAGGTTGCCCTGGTGGAATGTGTCCTGACCCCCTTTGGGGGCGGTTTCCCATGTTGTTTGTAGCAGAAATGGATGCAGTGTGCTATCCATTTGGAGACTGATTGTTTTGATATGGCCTTGCCCTCTGCCCCTGCTGCGAGGCTGACTAGCAATTGATCAGTTTTTCTAAAAGATTTAGTCCTGTCCAGATAGAATCTGAGCTGTCTGTGCACATCTAGAGAGTGCAGAATCCATTCCCCCTTGTTTTGTGGGTTAGGGAAAAAGGTGGGCAAATGAATGGATTGGTTGAGAGCCACACTGGACACCACTTTAGGCATGAAGGATGGGTTAGCCTGAGGGAGACACTGTCAGCATGGAAAATGATGATGGGCTCTACAGCCATGAGTACTTGTAAATCTAATACTCTTCTAGCTGAAGTGATGGCCAGAAGCAAGGTGGTCTTCCAAGAGAAGAATTTTAACTCTGCTAATGCTGCAGGTTCAAAGGGGGGCAGGGTGAGCTTTTCCAACACAAAGTTAAGGTCCCAAGCTGGGGTAGGAGCTCTTCTGGATGGTCTTAAGTTGTTAGCCCCTCTTATGGACTCTTTGATGAGAGGGTGTGAGAAGAGAGGTGCTCTGTGCTGTAATGAGGATGAATTTTAATAGAAGAGGAGGATAGACCTCTGTGTAGTAGGTCTGGTAGGTAATCCTGGATGATAGGTAGGGAGGGCTGTGCCGTTCCAGCTCCCTTAGCCCGGATACAGGTGCAAAACCTTTTCTACTGGTCAGCAATAGGATTTTCTAGTGCTGGGGTGTCTGGCCTCACGTACATCTAGGACATGTTTGCTTAGGCTGGCAGCTGGAGGAGAGGTCAGGGAGTAAAAGCCAAGCTGCCAGGTTGAGGGTCTGCAAATGGGGATGCATTAATTATCCATTTCTCTGAGTCAGGAGTGTTGGGATCTGAGGTAGGTGCCATGGTGGCAGGGGTGACAGGCTGCGCAACAGTGGGTACCAGTGCTGGCATGGCCAGTCTGGGTTTTTTCTCCCTTATTTTGAGCTGTACCCTTGAAATAAGTGGTAGGGGGAAATGCATAGACAGAGAGGTTTACCCACCAGATGGATGCAGCATCCACTTTCCAGGCCTTGCTGCGAGGTTCCCTGGTGCAGAATTTGCTGAGCTGATGATTGGAGTGGGAGGCAAAGAGGTCCACCTTCAGAGTGCCCCACTTCGGGGTTAAAAGGGTGAAGGTTCTGTGGTCTAGCTGCCACTCATGTGGGTCTAGCAGGTTTCTGCTTAAGTTGTCTGCCAGAGAGTTTAGGGAGCCTGGCAGGAAATGGGCTAGCAGGTGTAGTTGCATGGCTGAGCCTGTGTGCCAAAGGGTCGTGGCGAGCCTCCAGAGAGGCTAAGAGTGCGTCCCTCCCTGCTTGTTGATATACCAAATCACTGTGGTGTCTGTTTTGATCAGTACAGACCCCAGGTAGAGTAGGGGTCTGAAAGCTGTCAGGGCGTGCTGAACAGCTAGCATCTCCTTCTGGTTGATGTGCAGATGTATTTGATTTGGGCTCCAATGTCCCTGAATGCACCTGTCATCCAGGTGTCCACCTCAGGCATAATCTGATGGGTCTGTGGTTAGGGTCTCGGCGGCGTGGGGTTGTGAGAAGGGAAGTACCCTTGTTGTGGTTGCATGCTGCTGCCCACCAAAGAAAATCTTTCCTTAGACAAGATATCATTAGTTTGGTAGTTTCCAGGTCTTGAGTGTGTTAACACCAAAAGCTTTTTAGGTACCATTGTAGTTTCCTCACATACAGTCTGGCATGTACAATGCAGGAGGCCATGAACCCTAGAGCTTGCAGGATTTTCCTTGTGGATAATTGGGTTCTGGTGGCTAGTTGAGAGAAGTAGCCTGTCAGGTAGGCTTGTTTTTCTGGAGTAAGGAATTCCATCTTGGATGCTGTGTCCAGGCTTGCTCCCAGGAATACAATTTGTGTGGGGACTAGTTCTGATTTCTTTTTGCTGATGGTATACCCCAGGGAGGTCAGTAGGTCCTTTACAAATTTCAGGTGCTGTAAAAAGAAGTTATATATCTTGCCATAAAGTTCCATCTGTATTGTTGATCCTCGTTCAGTCATTACGTGTGGGTATCGGTTACCATCTCGGAACAGAGCCGGCCATCTTCCAAGCTCGCATCAGCTACAAACTCTCGAGCTAAAAACTCTTACCCAGAATTCCCCTCTCCCTGTTACCTCAGATTGAGTTCACAAGTCAAAAGAAGGGAGAGGCTACCTCTGGTCAAATGACCTAAGAGAACCGGATTGTAAGATCCACTAAAAGCCACAGGAGGGGGAAGGAGGGAGGGTCGTAATGACTGAATGAGGATCAACAATACAGATGGAACGTTATGGTAAGACATAACTACTTTATCTGATATTGTTAATCCTCGTTCATTCCTTACGTGTGGGACGGAGTCCCCAGCTACCTCTATTCCTGGGAGGCTCTCGTGGAAGGACATTCCTGAGCACCACAGAACCAAAAGATGCTCTTCCCCTGGAGGCCAAATCCAATTTGTAATGATCGATGAAGGTATGAGGCGTAGCCCAAGTTGCAGCTGCACAGATGTCATGTAAAGAAGCTCAGGCATGGAAGGCAGAAGTTGCCACTGACCTTGTAGAATGAGCCTTTATGGTAGCAGGTAATGGAATATTACGTTGTGTATAAATGAAGGTCACACGGTCTTTCAACCATCTAGCCAATGTGACCTTAGCACAGCACATCCTAATCTAGGTCCAGAATAGGCCACAAACAACTGGTCTGATTTACGAGAGGCCTTAATCCTCTTAAGGTAGAAGCAAATTTGCCTGCGAATATATCTAGGGTATGTAGGCAATACTCTACTTTGTTTGAGTAGTTGAAGAAAACTGACAATTCAATGGTTTGATTAATGGACATTTCAGAGATCACTTTTGGCAGAAAGGAAGGACTAGTTCTCAATGACACTATCTCTATGAAAAATCAAGTATGGGCTCTTGATGCATAAGGCATGAAGCTCAGAGATGAGTCTGGCAGACGTAATGGCGACCAAAATCAAGGTTTTCCATGACAAATATCTGAGGTCGCAAGAAGAAGCTGGTTCAAAAGGTGGCATTGTCAAAGTTTGTAGAACTAATGACAGGTCCCATGGTTGAATAGGTTCCCTAAAAGAGGGGTTTAGATGATTCACACCTTTTATGAAGGTCTTGCATAATTTGTCTGACATAAGAGAGGAGTCTTGGACGCCCTCATGGAAATTAGATATTGCAGCCAAATGAACTCTAATGGTAGAGGCCGACAGACCAGACTGAAATAGGTCAGCTAGATACTCCAGTACTATCGACACCGACGCTGAAAAGGGATCTACTTGCTTTTCTTTCAGCCAAAAGGTAAATCTTTTCCACTTGCTTAGATAAGTAATCCTGGTGGAAGACTTATGAGATGCAATAAGAATGTCACGTACTGGCAAAGAAAGATCATTCTGCCTGGCAATCAAAGGAATTGGAGGAGCCAAGCTGTGAGCTTCAGGCTGTCCAAGTTGGGATGAATCAGATTCTGCGGATGGGAGATCAACCCCGGGGGTGGATGGAGAATCCACGGTTGATCTAGCAGGTGAGGCCAAAGGAAAGGGAACCAAATCTGACAAGGCCAATATGGTGCTAGGAGGATCACTTTGCTCTTCAACCAGCGGCCTTTCTTCAGAAACTGGGGAATGAGGGGGAGAGGTAGAAAGGAATAAAGTAGACCCGAGGGCCAGTCGTGGACTAGAGCATCCCTGGGTGACTGTCCCGGATGGGGAATCAGGGAGAAGTAGTTGCTGCATTTGTAGTTGGTCGGGGATGCAAAGAGGTCGCAGCAAGGAAGACCCAGCGGTTGAAGATCTCCGCCGCTATCAAGGGATTCAGGGACCACTCATGAGGTTGTAGAATGCACCTGCTAAGTCTGTCTGCTATCACATTGGAACTCCCGGGAATGTGTGCTGCTTGAAGAAAACGGTTGGTAGCCATTGCCCACTGCCATATCCTCCTGGCCTCTCGACAGAGTGGGTAAGATTTGGTTCCGCCCTGTTTGTTGATGTACCAGACCACCGCCATTGTTGTCTGATTGTATCGCAATAGTCCCAGACGGCAGCAGGGGATGGAATGCCTGCAACGCCAGAAGCAATGCACTCAGCTCTAGAACATTTATTATGCAGATGGGCCTCCAATTCGGACCAAGTACCTTGGACTGTCTGTCCTTGACAGAGCCACCCCCCCAATCCCATCAGGGAGGCGTCCGTGGTCACTGTAGCCTTGGGCAGTTGGGGGGAGAAGGGGCGAGACTATTGTGACGGGTTGTAGGTCATCCACCAATTTAAATCCTGTTTGCACCTGCAAGTTACCCAAATCTTGGCTGAAAGAGGATACTGAAAAGGATACCATTGGGTAAGCAGTAGCCATTGTAGAAGCCTCATGTGAAACTTGGCCAGGGGACAATGGTGATGGAGGCTGCCATGGAACCCAACAGCTGTAGGACTGAGTGAGCTGCAGATTTCTCCCTTGAAAGGATTGGGATCAGTTGTTGCTTTATCCTTAGAACTCTGTGCTCTGGAATGGATGCTCTGCAATTCTTCGTATCCAAGATGACCCCTATGAATTCTGTGGACTGAGATGTGAGATTGGATTTTTGCCAGTTTATGGTTATGCCTAGCCTTTCTGCAGTGAGGAGAGTGTATGCCAGGGCTTCTTTCAATAGATGTCTGGTGGGGGTGGAAATGAGCCAGTTGTCTAGGTATGGAAACACCTGGAATCCTTGTAGTCGCAAGTGAGCTGTGACGACTGCCATGCACTATGTGAACACTCTGGGGGCTGTAGAGAGTCCGAAGGACAGTACTCTGAACTGGTAGTGACTGGCTCCCATAAGGAAATGCAGAAATCTTCTTGATGGCCTGTCCACTTTTATGTGGTAGTACGCATCTTGAAGATCTATCAAGCACATCCAATCATCTTTTTCCAAAAGTGGGAGGATAGACTGTATTGTGACCATCCAGAATTTTTGTACTCTTACAAACTTGTTCAATACACTCAGATCCAAAATTGGTCTCCAGTCCCCGGTTTTCTTTGGCACCAAAAATAATCTTGAGTAGAATCCGGATCCTATCTGGTCTGGAGGGATTATTTGGATGACTTTTTCTTAGCAGCTTTGATATCTCTAATGCTGCTTCTTCCCTTTGACTGTGTGAGACACGTCAGGTAAGTTTGTTGGGGGGCAGGACAAAGATCGAAGGGAATATGATATCCTCTGGTTATTATCCTTTGTACCTAAGAGTCGGTTGTGATGGTTAGCCAGGCAGAAGGCTACAAAGAGAAACAACCCCCAACCACCTCCAGAGGAAAGCAGTTGGGCTGCTCTTCAGGAGCGCTAGTAGGATTGGCCAGGAAGAGAGTCCCTGGAACCCTGGTTATGCGGACCCCCTCTGCCAGGAAAAGGGCGTCTTCCCTGTGAGTTTCCCCCTCTGCCTCTAGGGGAGAACTCGGCCTGTGCGTCACGGAAAGGACCCGGAGACTATGTACCATATCTTCCCACTCTTCTGGTTTCTGGAGAAAGCCCGTTGAGAGGAAGAATAACGGACACCCACGGCAGAAATAGTCTTACCGTCCTGTTCACATCTGGGCAGTGTGCTTTTAACCTTGGGTCCAAACAATGAAGAGGCTTCGATGGGAGCATTGAGAAAGTAAGCCTTGAAGGGTTCTGTGAAATTACATAAGCGTATCCAGGTGTGTCGCCTCAGAACAACACCTGAACTTGCCACTCTAGCTGCTCCTTCTGATGCGTGAGATATCAGGCGCATGGAGTTAGATATCGATTCAATGGTGGCCAGCTGAGAGGTCACTGTCACAGACCTCATCAGACACGGCACCAGCCAAAGTTTCAGAGAGCTCAGAAATTAAATCCCTTTGAAGCCTGGTAAAGTGTGTCATATAATTCAGGGACCTGATTGCAAAGGTCGCTGATGCAAAAGTACGCTTCCCTAGTCTGCCCAGAGCCCGGGACTCTGTTGGGCGGATGGACAGACTGGCTTTCTTCTTCCACCAACTCCTTCTTAGCCGCCATCACCAGAACATTTACAGGAAGACCTTTGGACCAATGAGGGTCAGTAGCAGGAGGGGACAAAATTTTATCTGGCCTCCAGGAAATGGCCTTCATGGTTTCAGGAGCCTTCCACGCACGACGAGCCGGACCAGTTCGTCGGCAGGTGGAGTAACCCAGGAGGTAGGGGGCCGGGTGCGGAAAGGTCTGCAGGAACACAGACTCTTCAGAGGTCAGGTTCGAAGGTTGCCAGTCATCCCTCTGTTTAAGAATTTCGAGAATATCACCAAAGGATACCTCAGAGGGTGAGCGAGGGGACCCTTTCCCATCATCAAAGTGTGTCTTCGGTAAGGGACTCCTTTGTGGAGTCCATGCGCTTCCTCTTGCATGAGCTTTTTTGATAAACTTCCTCAGAGGGAGAAGCTGAGGAAGACAACACAAAAGGGGTTTCCTGTGGGAGTATATCCTGAGGTCCTTGCGCCCGGTGTCCGCCAGGAGTGACTTGTGTACAAGAGGAGGGCAGGGAGATTGCACAGTATCAACAGCAGACACCAAAGCCTTCTCCATTAGTTGGAAGGCTGGTCCACCTGAAGAGGGGTGAGTGTCCAGGACAGGGGTCACCCCTCCCCCAAGTGCCTCAGCCTGCCGACTCGGAGTCCCTGGATGGCTGTGAAACACCAAATTACGTACACCACAGCTGACATCCTGGGTCGTAGCAAAACTCTCCTGCCATGAAGGCAACTGCGGTTCCTTAGTGAGGTCCATAAAGGGAACGGTAGGGGGGAAGACTGTGCTATATCAAGGGGTCAATCCAAAGAAGGGGCAAGCTTGGTGCCCACCTCACTGGTCGGCATTGAAAACGGAACTGTAAGGGACTGCACTACAGGTGTCTGCACCGAGGAAATCATCGGTGACGAAGTCATGGTCTGCACCGACGATAAGGTCAGTGCTGAAGTGGTTGTCAGTGCTGAGGCTGGAACCAAAAAAAAATCTGTGCCAATAACTGAATTGTCGGTGCTGAGATGGTAGTCGGTGCTGGGTAAGTTGTCTGAGCTGATGTGGTAACAGTCTGCATCGACTGGATAGTCGGTGCCGGTGGAGAAGTCTGAACCAAGGAGCCCCTCAGTACCGATACGTTAGAGGACACACTAGTCTGTGCCGGAATCACAGGTGGAGCTGATGGCCTCGGTGCCGAAGGTCTAGGCACCGAAAGTGCTGGAGCCGAAAAAGTCAGATCTGAAGTGGAAAGCTTAGCTTTCTTGGGTCTCGGTTGGTGTGAGTCCCCAGCCGGGGACGAAAGAAGGGACTTGGCCTTTGTATGTTCATCACTTTTTCTTATGGGATCTTGGTGGAGTTAAAGCCTCCGAGCCAGAAATAGCCTCTGAAAAGGGGGATTTTAAGTAGCCCCTTCAATAACTATTTATTTTTTCTCTCAATCAACGTCCTGTTAGAGAAATTCTTACAAATTCCACAGGGCGGGTCAACCGTTAAATGAGGTACACCCAAACAATAGACACACAGGGAATGTGCATCTGAAGTAGGTAAACTATGGCCACAATCTGAACATCTCTTAAATCCTGGACTACCTTTTTTATCTGCCATGTTAGGAAAGAAGGAAAATCTGAAAAATACCAGCAATGGTACGAGAAATACCCGAAGGCAAGGAGGAAAGGGGTTTACAAACGATGGTAAAAATGAAATTACCTCGCAGTAAAGAAGAGGATTGAAAGATTCAAGAATGGACAGTCGCTAAATGCGATAATGTAAGAGAAAACTATCTAGCAACTTTTCTGAGAGAAAAAGTTGTTTAGATTAGTATGACAAAAAATACTGTACTTGGCTCAAGAGAAGTAGCTTGACACGACCAAATGGCAATGCGGCAAACGAAATCTGAGGTAACAGGGAGAGGGAATTCTGGGTAAGAGTTTTTAGCTCGAGAGTTTGTAGCTGACGCGAGCTTGGAAGACGGCCGGCTCAGTTCCGAGACCGGAACAGATACCCACATGTAAGGAATGAACGAGGATTAACAATATCAGATCAGCTTTTCCTGACTGTCTGCCTGAATCAGGCAATCATCTAATTAGGGGTAAATTTTAATATTTTTTTGTCTGCAAAAAGCAATGGCTGGATCCAGGCTTTTTGTGAAAACTCTGGGAGCAGTAGATAAGCCAAAGGGAAGTACAGAAAACTGAAAGTGCATAGATCATGCCCTGAAACGTAGACATTTCCTTCAAGATTCCCTGATTCGGATGTGTAGGTAGGCCTCTTAGGTCTAGGGTGGCTAACCAAGCATCCTTGGAAAGCATATGAAGGTGGTACTGGATGGTGAACATTTTGAACAGATCGAGGATTGGGTGCCAGGTGCCCACTTTTCTGGGTACCAGGAAGAGTCTGGAATAGAAACCTTGGCCTATCTGCTCTGCAGGAACATGCTGTATTGCCCCTCATGGAGAGGGGGTAAAGGACTTGCTTTCTGGTCTCTGCCCACTGGTTTGGAGGAAGATCCGGGAACCCTTTTGGGGTTGGTAGTGTGTGGAAATCAAATTTGTATCCCTGGGACACTATGTTGAAGACCCATCAGTCACTGGTAATAGAGGCCCAGTTGCTTGCATGGAAGTAGAGTTTTCCTCCTAGGGGCACAAGCAGGAGGGGCAGAGGTAAGGGATGGAGGTGAAAAGTCAATGAGTTCTTACCATAAGGGAGTGGCTTTGCACCCCGTTTTTGAAGAGTAGGAATTCCATTGCTTGGATATCTGCATTCCCTGGGGCTGCTGTCTGAGGGGTCTGCTTCCCCTGGGTCTGCACTGAGCTGGCCTGGAAGGGGCAGGAAAGGACAGTGCTTGGAGGGGCAATGCCTACTGAACCTCGGAGGCTGGACCTGTAAGCAATCTGTCTGCATAGATTTAGCTTTTTCTTCCATCTTTTTTAAGACCTTCTGCCTTGGTGCCAAATAAATTGTATTTGTTCAATGGTGCATCCAACAATTTGGATTTGACATGGTCTGGCAAAGTCTGTTCCTTAAGCCAAGCATGCCTTCTAAGGACAGAACCAGTGACTGCTGCCCTGCAAGATGCTTCTAGGGTGTCAAAGCCACATTGCAAGGTGTGCTTAGTAACTTGACTTGCAGAACGCTTAAGCTCTTGTAATTCTTTATTTTCTGCACAAGCAGGAAAGGAAGATATTTTTTGTTTGAGGAGTTTCATGGTATGCTGCTGATATTTCAGCATGTGGAACTGACAACTTAATGCTCTAATAGCAAGTATAGCAGAGGTGTATACTTTTTTACCCTGTCTAAAGCTCGGTAATCCCTGTCTAAGGGGGTGGGATTCTTGGCTGAGGTTGCTTTAATTCTTTTAGGTACTTGAGAGATGACCTCTGGGTCAGCAGTAGGATTTTTTAAAAGGAATTTGGTAGAGTCAGGGACTCTATTACCTGTCAGGTTTCCTGGGAGCAGGAGGAAGGGGGTCAGGAGTCAAACTGGATTCCATAAAAACATCATCCACAACATCCAGGACAGGAGGAATGGCCAAAGGTCTGTGTTGTGGTAAGTCTAAGAATTCCCTGAGTCTCTTTTTTGACCGAGGACAGTCTTGACATTCCCACTGGAAATGCACCCTTAAAGTATGAAGGGTTTCCCCAAATGAAAAATCCTCGGGTGAAGAGGCAGAAGGAATGGATTCCTCTGCATCAGAAACCTCATAAACAGAGAGGGGTTACATGTCTTCATATTCAGAAGCATCAGAGTCATAGGACTCCTGTTCAGATAAAACTACTGGGGACAAGTCTCTTTCTTTTGGAGGGGGTAGCCTGGCTTCCCTTAATAAGCATAATAAGGTCTTCCGCCATTTTAAGCATTTGTGATTAAAGCAAGGAAGCAGGTGCCTGAGCTTGGGTCGTCGTTTTTTGGGACGCAGTTCGTACCCCGGGCCTTATAAACTTGGTAGTTTTATTAAGAACTGAAGACACGAAAGTCACTCTGTGTTGAGTACTGGTAGTGCGAAGTACTTTCGCGGGAGCCGGTACCTGCTCGGTGGCTCCGGACCCATCCAAGGTAGACACATCCGCAGGATCCTTATACCAGACTCCGAAAGGGTCTTGGTAGCGGCCTGCGAATCCACAGCAGCAGGCATCAGGGGCTGCAAAAGCGTCTCACTGAGGACCAGAGAACTGAACACTAGCTTAGCAGAAGAGTCATCGGCAGTTTTGGACCTGTATGGTCTGTTTCTGTCTTTATCCTTACGTTTTTTTCAGAAGATCGGTAGTCGGATGGCTTACCGAAGCCATATTGGAATTTGAGGACTGAGCGCAAAAATATCTAGCTACAATAAGGGCCCGATGACGTATAGTTCTGGCATTGAACAAAGCACAAAAGCGACAGCGAGGGACATCGTGGTCTGGGCCTAAACAGATGACAGTAAGAATGGAAGTCTCAGTGTGGTATTTGCTTTCCACAGGCGAGACAATTGTTAACTTTTTCTGATATCAGTTAAAGCAAGAAAAAAGGATCCCCAACGGGGTACTTAGCTTTAGAAGACTTCAACTTCAATTCGGAAACGAAAACTCAGGTAGCGGCCGACCGAGACTTGTGCGAACTGCTTCTGCTTCGGGCTCCTTGGCAAGAAAGACTGATGTAATGGCGTCAGCTGCCTGATTTTATACCACTGATAACCTGATGTCAGTCCTGGAGTGACAGCAACCGAAGCAAAAATATTAAGCCTCTGGTATTCAGGCCGACTGACGGCTAACCCCGGCAGGATAACCGTAATGTGATGACTGCAACAGTGAAACACGAAGAACATCTGTACTATCTTCTTTGTGTTTCACTGCTGCAGTAATCACCTGTGAGAGGATTCCCAAAGCTGAGGAAAACAGTGGAAGGATAGGTAGAGTCCTAGTTAAGGGTCAGGAGGCCCTGCAGAACTGCAGAGGCAAACCCTGCCCTAGACTTAGAAAAGAGAGGTAGGTGGTAATGTTTTGTAAAAGTATGGAAAGAGGTCCAGGTGGCCGCTTCCAAGATGCCTCTGGTAGGCACTCCTCTGAGGAAGGAAGTGGAGGTTGCCGTAGTGGAGTGGGTATGGATAGACTTAGGGATGGGTTTCCCATGCAGTCTGTAGCAAAAATGGATACAGTGTGAAATCCATTTGGAAATGGTTTGTTTGGCGATGGGCTTTCCCTTTGTCCCTGGGGCAAAACTTACAAGAAGCTGGTCTGTTTTTCTGAATGGCTTAGTACAGTCCAGTTAGTATCCAAGCTGTCTGTACACATCTAGTGAGTGTAGAATTCTTTCCCCTTTGTTTTGATGGCTGGGAAACAAGGTGGCCTGGTTAAGGGTCACATCAGATACCACCTTGGACATAAAGGAGGGGTTAGTCCTCAAGGAGAGACTGTCTGCATGGAAAATTATGAAGAGCTCGACAGCCATGAGAGCTTGAAGTTCTGAGACCCTTCTGGCTGAGGTGACAGCTAGTAGGAAGGCAGTCTTCCAAGAGAGATATTTCAATTCTGCTGAAGCGGCAGGTTCGGAAGGGGGTAAGTTTAGTATCTCTAACACACAATTCAGGTTCCAGGGTGGTGGAGGCCTTCTGGGAGGCCTGATATTCGAAGCCCCTCTGAGGAATTGCTTAATCAAAGGATGAGAGAAGAGGGGTGGGTCTGAATCATAATGGGCACATATGGCCGAGGCATGAATTTTAATGGAGGAGAAAGAGGCCACTATTGAGCAACTCTGCTAGGTAATCCAAGATGAGAGAGATGGAAGGTTGGGAGGTACTGCCCCCTTTAGATTGTTTCCAAGAGCAGAATCTTTTCCATTTTCCTGCATATGATTTTCTTGTGCTGGGCCTTCTGGCCTCTTGTGATGATGTCCAGGACCTGTTTGCTTAACAGGGACTCCCTGTTAGTTTTTAGTGTTATAAGCCATGCTGAAAGTTTGAGTCTGTAAGGTCTGGATGCAGTACCCCCCCCCCCCCTCCAGGGTCAAGAGGTCTGACATCAGGGGAAGCAGCTTTGGGGGCTGTAAGGTCAGACTGCGTAATTGCTGTCTGCACCAATCTGGAGCAATGAGGATGGCCTTTGGTCTCTCCTCTTATTTTGATCAGAGCCTTGGGAATAAGGGGCAAAGGAGGGGTATGCGTACACAAAGAGGCAACTCCAGGGGAAGGTCAAGGCATCCACCTTCCATGCTAAGAAGTGATACTCCCTGGTATAGAACTTGTGCAGCTGGTGGTTGAGGTGCAAGGCAAAGAGGTCCACTTCTGGGGTCCCCCACTCCTGGGTAATTTGCAGAAAGATTTCTCTGTGGAGCTGCCATTCATGGGGGTCCAGCAAGTTTCTGCTTAGGTGGTCTGCCAGTGTGTTGCTGATCCCTGGTAAGTATTGAGCAATTAGGTGTAGCCCCATGGAGGTGGGTGTAATCCAGAGACTCATGGCTAACCTGCACAGGGGATAAGATTGGGTGCCCCCCTGCTTGTTGTCTGTTTTTATAAGCAGGACCCTTGTCCTGAGATGGGGTTGGAAGGATGTCAGAGCCTTTTCCACTGCCATCATTTCTTTCTGGTTGATGTGCAAGTGGAGATGCTGGGCATTCCAGAGGCCTTGGGTACACCTGCCTACTAGGTGAGCACCCTAAGCAATGCCGGAGGTGTCTGTAGTGATGGTATGTCCTGAAGGGCGGAGGATGAAGAGAAGACCCTTGTTCATGGCACAGGCCTCTGCCCACCAGAGAAATTTGGCCCTTATACAAGGGATCAGAGGGAGAGTGGTCTCTAACGACAGAGTGCCGACACCAAAGGTTAAGTACCACTGAAGTTTTCTCATGTAAAGCCTGGCGAGAGGGATGAGAAGGGTGCAAGATGCCATGTATCCCAGGGCTTGCAGGAACTTCCTCGCAGTGAGGTGACTTCTGGAAGCCAACTGGGTGAAAGAGAGAGGCAGGAAGCTCTGCTTTTCTGGGGACAGGAAGGCCATTTGGGTAGCTGTGTCTAGCACAGCTCCCAGGAAAACAATTTTCTGGTGGGGTTTTGCTTTGATTTTTTTTTTCTCGTTGATGGTGAACCCTAGGGAAGTTAGGAGTGATTTGACAAAGAGAAGGTCCTGGGGCAACTTTTCTTTGTAGTCTGCCTGAATGAGGCAGTCGTCCAGGTAAGGGTAAATCTATATATTTCTCTGTCTGCAGAATGCTATAGCCGGGGCCAAGCATTTGAATACTCTGGCAGCAGGAGAAAAGCCAAAGGGCAGTGCAATTAATGTAAGTATTGACAACCTGCTCTGAAGCTCAGGAATTTTCTGCACAATTCCCTGACGGGGATGTGGAGGTAGGCATCTTTCAGGTCTAGTGTCATAAGCCAAACATATTGTGTGAGCATAGGCAGTAACTGCTGCAAGGTTAGCATTTTGAATCTGGGGACTACCACGGAGGTGTTCAGTTTGGATAGATCCAGGATGGGGTGCCAAGTGCCCTCTTTTCTGGTAACAAGGAACAGTCTGGAGTAAAAAAAAAAAACTTTTCCTGTTTGGTCTGGATGGACAGGTTCTACTGCCCCCTGGGATATTAGAGTTTGGACCTGTTTCAATGTCTCTGCCCTCTGGTTTGGGGGAAGGTCTGGGTACCCTCCTGGAAAAGGGAGTTCGCTGAAGGAGAATCTGTATCCCTGAAAAATGATTTTTAAGATCCATTGCTCCTTGGTTACAGAGACCCAACTGTCCTTAAAGAGGGTGAGCCTTCCTCCTAGTTTTTGATGAGAGAAAGGAGGGCAGAGGGGCAGGGAGAGACATTGTGAATGCTTGCCATAGAAGCTTTACTGAGAATTCCCTGCCTTAGAGATGGAAGTGGACCATTGTTTGCTTCTTTGCTGGCCCTGGGATAGGGGCCTGGATGTCCTGTCCCTGCGGGACTTACCTTGGCCCTGTCTGCTAGGTGCAGGAAAGGTCCAGTGCTTAGAGGGAAAGTTCCTGCTGAATAAGGCAAGGTGAACATAAAATAAATCTTTTACTGTTTTCATAGATTTTGCTTTGTCTTCCATCTTTTTAAGCACCTCTTCTGCTTTTTCCCCAAACAGGCGTTCCTTATCTAGAGGTGCAGCAATAAGTTTAGATTTGACATGATCAGGGAGAGGTTGTTCCTTCAGCCATGCATGTCTTCTAATAGATCCTGTCACTGCAGCCCTGCTAGAGGCTACTAGGGAGTCATATCCATATTGTAATGAGTGTTTGGCCACCTGACAAGCAGAGTGAAATAATTCTGCCAGCTCTTTTGATTTGGCACCGTCAGGAGAGGTAGCAATCTTCTGTTTTAATTGTTCCAAAGTGTGTTGTTATTTTAACATATGGAACTGACAACTGAGTGCTCTGGTAGCTAAGGTTGCAGAGGTGTATAGAACTCTGGAGTCTTTGTCAAAAAAAAAAGAGAATTCTTGGCAGAACTAATCTTAGCCCCTTTGGGTCCCTATGTAATGACCTCAGGGTCTGCAGCAGGATTCCTGTACAGGTATTTGTGAGAATCTGGTACTCTGTAGTACCTGTCAGATTTAGTTGGAGCAGGAGGCAGGGCATCAGGGGCTAAGCTGGATTCATGGAAAAAGCCATCCACCACTTCTAAAATAGATGGGATAGCCAAGCATCTGTGCTGGGGCAGGTCCAGAAACTCTCTAAGACGTTTGACTGTGGGAAGTCTTGAGATTCCCATTGAAAATGCTCCTTGAGGGAGTGCAGGGTTTCCCCAAAGGAGAGATCCTCCGGAGGTGAGGCAGAAGAGATGGATTCCTCTGCATCTGAATCCTCAAACAGTTAAGGGATGTTGTTCCTCTACAAAAGCAGAATAATCAGACTACTCAGAATAATCAGACTGCTCAGACTCTAGGTCTATCAATTTCTGGGGAAGGATGCCTTTTCCTTTTTGGACCGGGGGCCTGAGCACCTCGGATAAGGGAGATGAGGTCCTCCGCCATTTTGAGCATTTGAGCTTGGGGTTGGGGAGCAATAGCAAGATGGTGGCTAGAAGCAGATTTCCTAGGAGTGGCCTGGTTTCTAGGGCTGAGAGAATCCGGTCTCTGAGAAGTAGTCGGATGCGAAGACATCTATTTTTGTCTAGAATCGGTAGTGTGAAAGGCCTCCTCGGAAGCCAGTGCCTGCATCGCAGCTCCGGACCCAACCGAGGCAGGGACAGCCAAAGGCTTGGAAGACTAAATGGACTGCTGTGGCATACCGGACTCCGAACGGGTCTCAGCAGAGGCCTGCATAGAAAGCGAATCCGGCATCAGGGGCTGCGAAAGCGCCTCAGTGAATTCCAGAGAACTGATGACTTGCTTAGTGGTAGCGTCGTCGGAAGGCTTAGTCGTGTGTGGCCTGTCTCTATCTTTATCTCTACTTTTTTTCGGAACGTCGACAGATTGTTGGCTAACGGATGCCAAATCGGAATTCGAAGACTGTACATGAAAATAATTGTCTACAAAGAGCTATACGGTGAATGGTTCTCGCTTTAAAAAGAGGGCACAGAACCAGCAATGAGAGACATTGTGGTCTGGGTCTAAACAAGTGATGCAGTAAGAATGAAAGTCTCAGTTGGAGATCTGCTTTCCACAGGCGAAAAGTACAGTTTTGTACCTACCATAAATGTAGATGTCCGATAGGAATGCATCTGCAGTCCTTACAAATGGGTTGTCCTGTCGTCAGGCAGCCCTTCGGTCGGCCGGATTCCAAAGTCTGGGTCTGGCCTCGGCTGGTGTCGCACTTCACCCGACGTCATAGCTGCAGTTCTTCGGGTATAAAGGCATCAGCCGATGCCATTTTCCTCAGTGTTTCTTGCCCCAGATGCCAGGTGCCCTCTTGGAAGGCTAAATTTGGATAAATGCCAATGATTCCAAATAGTAGAGAGCAAACACAAAAAATATGCATGTATGTACATATATACAAACAAATACACCATAATAGATTCCCCCAGCTAGCTATAAGATGGGCAAATACCCTAGGAGCACCACAGAGGGGAAGGCGGGTGGGTAATCCTGATTGCAGATGCATTCCTATCGGACATCTACATTTATGGTAGGTACAAAACTGTACTATGTCCTTCAAGGATGCATCTGCAGTTCTTACAAATGGGTAGAATACCATAGCCCAACTGGGGGAGGAGGAAAAATAAAGTTATGGTGTAGTTAGGATCCCTTGCAAAACAGCAGTGGCAAAACCTGCTCGGGATCTAGAGTATAAAGGTAAATTATAATGCTTGGCAAATGTATGCACGGAGCTCCAAGTAGCAGCCTCTAAAATGTCCTCGGTAGCCACTCCTCGTAAGAAGGCTGTGGTAGTGGCTGTTGCCCTTGTAGAGTGAGGCCTGATGTTCTCTGGAGTTTTCTTTCCATGGTAGGAGTAACAGAATCTAATGCAATTTCCTATCCACTTGGAGATTGTCTGTTTTGAAATTGCTTTACCTTCCCTTCCTGTTGCATATGCTACCAGTAGCTGGTCAGTTTTTCTATTGCCCTTGGTTCTGTCCAGGTAGTAGCGTAATTGTCTATGTACATCCAAGGTATGCAGCAGTCTTTCTCCCCTGTTCTGTGGGTTGGGGAAGAATGTAGGTAGGTGGATAGCCTGATTTAAAGAAACTCTGGAGACCACCTTAAGCATAAAGGAAGGATTTGTTCTCATGGACACTATCTTGATGGAAGATCAGGAAGGGTTGTACTGCCATTAATGCCTGAAGTTCAGATACCCTTCTTGCTGAAGTGATTGCCAGCAGGAAAGCAGTCTTCCATGATAAGTATTGTAATTCTGCTGTTGCTGCTGGTTCGAAAGGAGGAAGTGTCAATTTTTCTAGCACAAAGTTAAAGTCCCATGCTGGTAATGGTGGCTTCCTAGGAGGCTTTACATTTTTAATTCCTCTCAGAAACTGTCTGAGTAGAGGATGTGAGAAGACAGGAGGATCCAAGTCGTATGCTGAAATAGCTGATGCATGAATCTTGATGGAGGAATAGGACAGGCCTGTGTGGAAGAGCTCTGCCAAGTATTCCAGGATGTTGGCTATGTTTACCAGTGACACATCTTCTCCTTTTGCAGTACTCCAAATGAGATATCTTTTCCATTTTGCTGAATAATTTTTTCTTGTTGAGGGTCTGCGAGCCTCAAGGATAATGTCTTTAACCCTTTGGGATAAATTTGTGTTTATTGGTCTTATGCAATGTTCCAGGCAGTCAGCTGCAGAGTTTTCAGGTTTGGATGCAGATTGTTGTAGTTGTTCTGTGTTAACAGCAAGGGAACCAGGGGTAGTGGCCATATTTGTTCCCGAGACATGCTCCTCAGTAATGGGTACCAATGTTGCCTTGGCCAGTCTGGAGCTATCAGAATGATCCTTGGACGGTCCTCTTTGATCTTCAATAGCACCTTGTGCATCAAACGGAGTGGTGGGAAAGCATATGCTGTCAGGTTTTTCCAACTGAAGGAAAGGGAGTCCACCTTCCAAGCAAGTGGGTGGTACGTCCTTGTGCAGAATTTCTTTAGCTGGTGATTGCGTGTGGATGCAAATAAGTCTATTTCTGGAAGCCCCCATTTTCTTGTAATGGTTTTGAAGATGTCCGGATGCAGCATCCATTCGTGGGCATCCGTGGTAGTCCTGCTTAATATGTCTGCTAGAATGTTTTCTTTTCCTGGTACAAAAATTGCTTTCAACTGAATGTTGTAGCTCAGGGCCACATTCCAGAGGTCCAGTGCCATCCGGCAAAGAGGATACGAATGTGTGCCTCCCTGTTTGTTGATGTACCACATAACTGTGGTGTTGTCTGTCCTTATCAATTGACCTTGTTGGAGAAATGGTCTGAATGCCTGAATTGCCAGTTTTACTGCCAGCATTTCCTTTAGATTTATGTGTAAGTGCAGCTGGTCTTGAGTCCATAAGCCTTGTATGCACTTGTCCAGCATGTGGGCCCCCCAACCGAGGTCTGAGGCGTCCGTCGTGATGGTTTGGCTTGGTTGAGTACTGTGGAAGGGCAATCCTGGGTTTGTTTGACAAGCCTGAGCCCACCATAGGAATTCCTGCTTCAGGCATGGAATAATTGGAATCTGGGTTTCTAAGCTGTGCTTGTGTTGAGACCATAAATTCCTTAGGTACCACTGTAGTTTTCTCATATGCAGTCTGGCATGAGGAACCAATATTATGCAGGATGCCATGAAGCCCAAGGCTTGCAGTACTTTTCTTGCTGTCAGATGGTTCTGCTTTGTTAATGCCAAGAAGTAGAGAGGTAGCTGCTCCTGTTTTTCTACTGTTAGGGATGCCATTTGCTTTGATGTGTCCAACTCTGCACCCAAAAAGGTTATTCTTTGGGATGGTATCAGCCTTGACTTTTTTATATTGACTGTGTATCCCAGGGCTTGTAGCAGGTAGAAGACCCTTTGTAAGTCTTCTGCTAGCTTGTTTTTGTTGTCCGCTTGTATCAGGCAGTCGTCCAGGTAGGGGTAGATTTGGATTCCCTGAAGCCTGCAATGAGCAATTACTGATGCCAGGCATTTCGTGAACACTGGGCGCAGTAGATAAGCCAAAGGGCAATGCTGAGAATTGATAATGCTCTGATCCTGCAAGAAATCTGAGGTATCTTCTGCAATTTGGTCGTATGGGGACGTGCAGGTATGCCTCCTTGAGATCTAGAGTTACCAGCCAAGACTCCTTGCCCAGCATGGGAAGAAGCTGCTGTAGAGTCAGTATTTTGAAACAACGAGGAAAGTGTTTAAAGCGGACAGGTCGAGAATAGGTCTCCATTTGCTCTCTTTTCTTGGTACCAGGAATAGTCTGGAGTAAAATCCCTTTCCTTGCTCCATAGATGGTACCTTTTCCACAGCTCTCATCTTCAATAATTGGGATATTTGTTTTAGAGCTTCTGCTTTTTGATTTGGAGGTAGGTTTGGCATTCCTCTCTTCCCTGGTAGAGTATGGACGTGAAACCTGTAGCCTTGGTCTACTGTCTGTAAAATCCACTTGTCTCTTGTGATGTAATGCCAATTTATTGAAAATAAGGCTAGCTTCCCGCCTAAGGGTGCTTCTAGTTGTTCCCTGGTAGGCGGTGCCAGAGCCAAGTCACTGTGATTGTCCTGTAGTTGTGGTGGTGGCTGTGTCTGTGGCTGTACTTCGCTGGTTGTTATTCTGCCACTGGCGTCCCCTGTAGGCACCCCTGGATTGGTTTCTGCCTCTTGAACGCCTATTCCTGCCTCTCTGAGCTCTGGATGAGTCTGGAAAGGACCAATTCTTGGAGGGCCAATTCCTGCTAAACCTTGGCGGTTGGACCTGTAAGAAATCTTTCACTGTTTGGACAGATTTTGCCTTCTCTTCCATCTTCTTCAGCACCTGTTGTGCAGGAGCGTCAAACAAATTGATCTTATCCATAGGAGCATCTAATAGTTTGGACTTGACATCTAATAGTTTGGACTTGACATGGTCTGGTAAGGCCTGCTCTTTTAACCATGCATGCCTTCTGATAACTGTGCCAGTCATGGCTGATCTAAAGGAAGCCTCCAGTGCATCATAGCCGCATTTTAAGGAATGGTTACTGACTTGCTGAATGTTATGTACCATTTCCTGAACAGATTTTTTGTCTAATGATTCATCAGAGGACAGTTTTTTGGTTAGCTGGTCTAGCATAAATTCTTGATACTGGATCATGTGAAACTGACAGTTCAAGGCCCTAGCTGAAAGAGTAGCAGAAGTGTAAACTTTTTTACCCCATCTCTCTAAGGATCTGGATTCCCTTTCTGAGGGGAGGGGGTTCTTAGCAGAAGTAGCTGCTACAGCCTTAGGTCCTTGGGAGATAGTCTCGGGATCTGCAAAAGGAGCCTTATACAAATGGTAATGTGTGTCCGGGACCCTGTAGTATCTATCAGGCTTAGCAGGGGCCGGAGGTAGAGAATCAGGAGCAGTACAAGCATCATTAAATGCATCATCTACAACAGAAAGAACTGGAGGTATGGCTAAAGGCCTATGTTGTGGTAAATGCAGAAAGGTTCTAAGCCTTTTTCTGGAGTCTGAGAAATCCTGGCCCTGCCACTGAAATTGTTCCCTCATAGCATGCAAGGTTTCCCCAAAGGAAAATTCCTCAGGCGGAGAGGCAGAAGGGATGGACTCTTCAGCATCGGAGTCTTCATAACGGGAGAAAGGAGCCTCTGGAGGGTCCGAATCATCTGAAACATCAGAGGAATCATCTGTAGAAAGTGGCTGAGGGGGCTCTGCTCTAGGCCTCTTCTCTGGTGGTGTCTGGTTGAGGTTGGGATCCCCGGATTAAAGAAATGAGATCCTCTGCTAAACTAAGCATTTGAGAACTAGAGCTGGGCCTGTGAGAGGGGGTCTTAGCAGGCACAGTCTTAGATGCTTTAGCTGCTTTAGCCCTGGCAAAGGCCTTAATTGACATGGTTGCAGGAGGCCTAGCAGCCCCACGTGCAGGGGTTGAAATATCCAAGGGAATAGTGTCAGATAATTCCTGAGAAACTGCAACAGCAGGTGTGTTTTCTGAAGCCGATTCCACCAGGTTGGAAGAGGCCTCGGTAGAAGGTAAGTTTTCGGCTGAAGGAAGAACCGCTTGCTCGGTTTCAGCCAAAACCGAGACACTCGCAGTTGGCTTAACCGCGGTTTCGGCCGAAGCTGCGGGCCGCGAGTGTCGGTCCTTTTCCTTGCGCTTTTTAGACATTTGCGTAGTCGGAGGATCCGACGACATAATATAAGCAAAATCAGAGCCGAAAAACTCCTCGGCAAATTCAGACCGACGTCTAAGCGTCCGCCGGTTAAAAGAAGCACAGGCTAGACAAGCTGCTACGTCGTGGTCTGGGCCTAAACAGGGTAAGCAGTAAGAGTGGAAATCTTTATGAGGTATTTGTTTCCCACAAGTTAAACAGTTATTCACTTTTTCTGACATCGGCTGAGGCAAGAAAGAGTCCCCAACGGGGTACTTAGCTTTTTAGAAGTCTTCGTAGTAGTATTCGGTAGTAGTAATCTCTGGTTCTGACCGACCGGCACTTGCGAACAGCTTCTGCTTAGGGCGCCACGTGGCAAGAAAGACTGAGGAAAATGGTGTCGGCTGATGCCTTTATACCCGAAGAACTGCAGCTATGACGTCGGGTGAAGTGCGACACCAGCCGAGGCCAGACCCAGACTTTGGAATCTGGCCGACCGAAGGGCTGCCTGACGACAGGACAACCCATTTGTAAGGACTGCAGATGCATCCTTGAAGGACATCAATTGTTAAATTTTTTGGACATCGGTTAGAGCAAGAAAAAAATAGTCCCCAAAGGGTTACTTAGCTTTAGACATTTTCTGTTGAAATTCAACTTCTGGTAGCGACCAACCGGCACTCATGCAAACTGCTTCTGCTACGGGCTCCACGGCAAGAAAGACTGACGCAATGACGTCAGCTGCCTTGCTTTATAGCACTGACTACCTAATGTCAGGCTACAGGCGATGGCTGCCAGCGCACAAAAATATTGACTCTGGTATTCGGGCCGAGCGAGGGCTACCACCACAGCAGGGATAACCCACAGGAGAGAACTGCAACAGTGAAACACTAAGAACATCGTTCGTTATGGTGAGTACACAACTTCTTCATCTGACGTTGTCTGTTCAGTCTTCACCAAACCTGTGGGACAGAGTCACCAGCTACATAGATTTGGGCTGCTTCATGGAAAGATATTCCGAAGCACTACACAGCCAAAAGCAGTTGTATTCCTGGATATATCAAGTTTGTAATGCAAAAATAAAGGTGTGAGAATTCACCCATGAAGCAGCTGCACAAATATCTTCTAAAGAAACTCTAGACCAGACGGCCTAGGACGTGATTATGGATCTTATGGAATGAGATCTAAACTGGTCTAGATAAAAAAACACTGCTGAATGAATACACGAGTAATACAATCCCTTAACCATCGAGCAACAGTATCTTTAACAGCAGCTTTCCCCTTTCTTGAATCTGAGAAAGTGACAAACTTATCAAATTTCCTGAACGATTCTGTCATATCCAGGTAGAAGCATAATAGTCTATGAATGTCTAAAAAGGTGCGACACATTCACACCTTATTTTGGACATTCAGAATAACACAGGAAGATTAATTGAGTTTATTGACGCAACCTTTGTTAAAGAAGGAAGGAAGGATTAGTACATAAAGTAAACTTTGTCTTTCTGAAAAACAAGATAGGGAGATTTGGAAGATGGCGCTTGAAGCTCCAAAACCCTCTTGGCTGAAATAATTGCTACTAACAAGGCTGTTTTCCAGGGCAAGAATTTCAACTCTGCCTTAGCAGCAGGTTCAAAGGGAGGTAAGATTAGAGCTTGAAGAACCAATGTAAAATTCTATGGAGCAGAAGGATCTTTGACAGGAGGTTGAAGAAGGAACACACCATACCCTTGAGAATGGCTTTGCAAAGTCTAGAAGAAGTTAAAGATGTAGCATTCTCTCCAATGTGATAATTAGATATGGCTGCTAACTAAACTTTAACAGTAGACAAGCTGGCTCCCCGAACGAAAAAGACCAGCTAGAAGTCCAAGACTGCCGAAATGGGCACCATAAGTGGATAAATGTGATGCTGCTGGGCCCAAATGGAAAACCTCTTCCACTTGCTATTATAAATTTTCCTAGTAGAAGACTTATGGGAGGAAATGATAATCTTTTTGAAATGGGGAAAAAAGCCTGCATTGTCTAGACATTATCTGCACTGGAGAAACCATGCAGTTAGTTTCAAATTGTGAAGATCCGGGTGAATTTGAGCTGAAGGGTGAGACAGAAGGACTAGACATGGGTCCAGGGTCCACGGAAGGCAAATTAGATAAGTCCACAAGAAGGTGAACAAAACTTGTCGAAACCAAAAGGGGGCAATGAGGATCACTTTGCTCTTCAACCTGCATACCTTCTGAAGAAATCTGGAAATCAGAGTAAGAGGGAGAAATGCATAAAGAAGACAGGGAGGCCAAGCATGGACTAGAACATCTCTTGGTGACTGCCCCTATGGAGGGATCAGGGCAAAGTACCTGCTGCACTTGTTGATCGGGGAGGCAAAGAGATCGCAGCAGGGTTAGCCTCATCTGAGAAAAATCCTTTTGCCACTGACTGATTCAGAGACCATTAGTGAGGCATCAGAAGAACTCTACTGAGCCTGTCCGCTAATATGTTGTACTCCCCCAGAATATGCATTGCAACCAGAAAGCATTTGGTACAGAGAGCCCAGTGTCACACTTTCATTGCTTCTCAACAAAGGGGATAGGACTTGGTTCCAACCTTATTTGTTGAGGTTATCACAAAATGGACATATTGTTGGTCTGAATCGCAACTGTCCCTAGAGGAAGAAGCGAGTGAAAGTCTTGCAAAGACAGAAGCACCGCTCTCATCTCTAGGACACTGATGTGCAGATTTGTTTCCTGGGGAGTCCATGTGCCTAGAACTGTCCATCCCAGGTAATGCCCCCCACCCCCACCCCAGTTGGGAGGCATCTGTGGTCAACATGGCAATAGAGGTGGGAAGAATGAAAGGTCGACCAAGACACTTCTGGGTTGTGAAGCTACCACAAAAGAGAACTTCTGCACACTTGAGAGAGTCTTATAGGATGACTGAGGGGGTGATGCAGAAGGAACCATTGGACTGACAACATCCACTGCAGGGACTCCCATAAGTAAATGAGCTGTCAGTAGCAAAGTTACTGTTCTAGCCACACCACCTAGAGCCCTGAGGACAAGATTTCCTGGAGAAACTGCCACCGCTAACATTTGTCTGACATGTATCCATAGTGAGAGAATCCTGTCCAATGGAAGATAGGCCAGGGTTTTATTTGTAACCAAGCGGGCTCCTATAAAATCTATCACTTACAAAGGATGTAATTGTGACTTCTGAAGGTTTTCAGTGATACCCAAGGTCAGGGCCAGCCGCAAGAGAAAATCCCTGGCCTGAACCAGTAGATGCCTGGATGGTGCGACAAGAAGTGTGTCATCCAGGTAAGGAAACACATGGAATCCCTGCAGACTAACGTGAGTTGAAGCTAATGTCATACATCTGATGAAGACCCTGGGGGCTGTGGTGAGACCAAATGGAGGCACATGAAATTGGTAGTGACTGGCTCCCTGTCTGAAACGGAAGTACCTTCTAGAGCGGCTGTTTAGTTTGATGTGATAGTACGAATCCTTCAGGTCTATCAAGCACATCCAGTTGTCCTTCTGTAAAAAGGGAAGGATGGACTGAACTGTGACCATCCTGAACTTCGTATATTTCACCGATTTGTTCAAGTAAGTCAGGTCCAGTATGGGCCTGAAATCCCGTTTTCTTTGGAACCAAGAAGAATTTTGAGTAGATCCCCGAGCCGCGCTGGTCAGAGGAGACCCCCTGATGACTCTTTTAAAGCAACTTTGAAATTTCCAAAATTGCCACCTCCCTCTGATTAGGTGGAACATTGCTGAGGTGTTGTTTTGGCTTGGAGAAATTTAAAAAGGGAAATGAAGTAACCTCTGGATATTACACCATGCACCCATTGGTCGTTTGTGATGGCTACCCAGGCTTCTAAGTGCGAGGAGCATCGTCCCCCAACTGCCTCCAGAGAGGGACAGTTGGGCAACTCCTCAGGGATGCTGCAAGGATTTTTTGGCAAGAGAATCCTGAGACCCCTGATTCAGCAGACCCCCTCTGCCCAGAGGGTGGTGTCTACCACTCAAAGTATTCCCCACTCTGCCCCTGGGTGAAACAAATATCCCTGAGCATCTTGGAAAAGACTCTAGGATTTTCTGAACCACAACTTCTTTCCCCTGTGCTGATTCTTGGAGAAGGACCTTTGCTGGGTAGAGAAGTGGATTCCGATGGCAAACAGGGTCTTTCCATTTTTTTCGATGCAGATTTGGTCCAAAGAGGGAAAAACCATCAAAGGAGACAATGACAAATGATGCCTTAAAGGGTTCCGTGAAATCACAGCTGCATCTAGGCATGGTGCCAAATGGCAATGCTGGAACTGGCCACCCTAGAGGTGCCCTCAACTGGGTGAGGGATCAGCCTCATGGACACAGTGGAAATGGACTGCAGAGAAGCCATAGAGGAGGCAAAGGAAGTCCATTCCTCCACAGTCATGGATACAGGGCCAGAGGTAGAGAGTTCCTTAAATAAGTCCCTCTGTAGCCTCGTAAAGTGGGAAAGGTAATTTAGCGCTCTGAGGGCGTACATGGAAGCGTAGACCCTTTTTCCAAATTTGTCAATAGCTGCAGACTCCCTGTTGGGGGGGTGGAGGACAGTGGACCTTTCCTGGGGAAACTTTTTCTTGGTGGCAGCTGCCACCACCATGGCATCTACTGCAATAACCTTCGTCCAGTGAGGTCTATCCTTGGGGGCAATAAGGATATTATCCGCTCTTTTGAGACTAGGCTCTGCAGCATCTGATTCCTTCCATGCCCTTGCAGACACCAGGTCCATGAGGGGGTCTGCAGGGGGGAGATACCCAGTATGTAGATGGGCCAGTCCGAAAGGCCTCCAGGAACACTGAATCATTTAGAATGGGGTTTGGGGACAACTATCCACCTCACTGCTGAAGAATTTCTAAAATGTCTCCAAAGGGGACACCGGGTGGAGATCTAACCTTGCCCTTCACTGAAGTCAGTGCCTGCCATGAGCTGGGGAATATAGCTGCCTTCTTTAGCATCTAGCAGTGGTGCAGCGGTAGCGTTGACGCCTCACAGCAAGAGGTTATCCGGTTCAATTCTCGGCTGGGGTACCTTCTGTGTGGAGTCTGCACATCCTCCCTGCATTTGTGTGGGCTTCCTCCGGGTGCTCCGGTTTCCTCCCACACAACAAAGACATGTGTCTGGAGCATTTCTCCCCAGGCTTCCTCTAAAAATTGGCTTCGTTCCAAGTCGGACTTTTCTGGTAAACAAATGCTAAATAAATAAATTTTCTTCTGGGGAACCTCCTCAGTGGGGTGTTCCAGGTAGGTGACATAAGTCGTCTGTGCTTCCCTAAGTGGAAAAGTCTGGAGGCCCTGAGGAGCCGGCTGCACCGGTGGCAGAAGAAAGGTCTCAGACACACAGCTCAGGAGAGTAAGGAGTGGATCCAAAACTGTAGGTGCTGGAGGTCTCCTAGGAGCAGAGAGGACCCTCTCCACCACCTTGAAGGCAGAAGTACTACTGGAGTCCAGAGGAAGCCTCCCCTGTCCCGACAGATCAGGAACAGACTGTCCGCGGTCACCAACAGCCCTCTGCTTCAAGGGGGGAGTCAGCATCAAGCTGTCAAATTCAGAGGCACCGAGGGGAAGTGACAACTAAGAGAGCTTAAGAGTCGAAATCATCCTCCCAGACTCTATGCTGAGGCTTCGGCTCAGAGATGCACTCAGCCCCGAAGCAGTCAGAACCAAACGAGTCAAGGAAGCAGTTCGGCTTGAAGTAGTAAGGACCATTGGGCCTGACAGGCCAGCTCCAGAGGCCGACAGATCTGGGAGCTCCAAAAACAGTAGGCCAGACTGGAGAAGTAGAAACAATCCTGCAGGGAGAAACTCTGCTCACACATCCTGTAGGGAATGGAGCTGGGATGCGCCCCCCCCCCCCAATCTGGATCTACGTACAGAGAAACATCCTCAATCTGTCCACCTCGTTCTCCGACAGGCTCCGTGAGGACTTGATGGATCAAGACATAGAGGAAGGTCTGGAGTGATGCCTGAGGGTAGCAACCCTCGGAGCAGAGACATACATGGTGCCACAAGCTCCAGCCCCAAATAGGGAGCTGGGACTTGGGGCGCAGAAGAGGACACCAGTATCAGAGCTGGGGGAGTCTGCTCCAAAGGTCCTGGGCCTTTTTTGGAGGCTCTGACTCAGACAAGGAGGGGTCCAGAGACCACTTATGATTCCTGGCCTCCTTAGACTTGCAGAAAGTTACTTCTGTTTAAAGACTACAAGTTATAAACAAGAAAGAATAGTTACTTCCGCGGCTGGCCGACCGAGGACTGCCTGCCAGCAGGGGAGAACCCTACAGTCATGACTGCAACAGTGAAACACAATGAACATGAACATTTACTTCTGCAGCTAAAATTAGAGGTGTGCACAACTGCAATCAATTAGGTAAGTAAGCACCTGCTGGAAAATTTGCATGACTGGAGTAAGGCATAACATTTTTTCACTTTTTTTTTTTAAAAAAATAAATTTGTTACTCTCTGGGGGCCAGATGGCATTGCGTGGTGGGCTGGATTTGGCCCCTGGGCAAGACGTTGTGCACCACTGGTATAGAGGAATCCATGGGGAGCAGTCTAAGCCACCCCAGCAGATTACAAAAGGCAAGAGGGAAACCATAGATAAAGGTACACAACCAGGTTTTGAGGTTAGATGTTTTAAGTGTACCAAATAAGGAATTACAGTCTCATTGCCATGGGGGGGGGGGGGGGGGTTAATAAATCAGGAAGCACAAATAAGACTAGTGCCATGACAGCTGTGGATTGTCTGGAGACAACAGCTGTACCTAATTAAGTCTTTACCTTGCATTGGAAGAAAGGAAAAAGGCTACTGCGAAAGGGACACCGCTTCAAACAAAAAAGTTATATACTCAATGTTCCATCCATGTTGTCTATTTTCATTTTTCCTAGACAGTTGGGTAAGGATCCAACCCGGCCGTTATTTTAGCTTGTGGTCACTAAAAAGCTCTTGAGCTCCTCCCTTACCCATAATGCACCAACCCCTAACATACCACAGATCTTGTTTGCTTGTTAATATAATATAAGAAATATCATAAAAACCTTTGTAGAAAAAGCCATTACCTGGAGCTCAGCATAAGAACAGTGGTGCCCTTAACTTCTCATTCTTCCAGAAATCAATTGTTAAAAAGGTTGGGGGTTGGTGGGAGGTGAGTTGAAGAATGAAAATTAATACAGATGGAACTTTATGGCAAGTAAATAACTATCTGATGTCAACTTTCATTCATTCCTCAACACTTGGAATAGAGTCCCCGACACCTAAAATCCCAGGTGGACTCTAAGGAAGGATATTCCTGAGCACATATGAGCCAAAGGCTGGTCCTCGCCTTGGGACCAGTTCCAGTTTGTAATGAGTAATAAAAGTATGAGGACTGGCCCAAGTTACAGCCGCACATGTGTCATCCATAGAAGTCCTAGATAGAAACAATGAAGTAGCGGTCATGGACCTAGTTGAATGGACTCAAAGGATTTGGTAAGGGGAAGCCCAACTTGTTGTAGACAAATTATATACATTCCATCAGCCAACTGGCTAAAGTTACCTTTGCAAACGATTTACCCAATTTAGAATCTGCAAAGGAGACATATAATTGATCCGACTTTCTAATTTGCTCTGTTCTATGTAAACACAATTGTCTGTTAACATCCAACTGTTAAAAATTCAAGGACACTTTGTACAGGGGCTGAAAAGACGTTAATACATTTCTGATGCACCCATAAAAAAATTCTTTTCTGTAAAGGTTTTTTGTAGAAGCTTTATGGGAAGATAAAGGTATCTGACGAACAGGGGACGAGAGTATAGGTTGTCTGGCTATTAAAAGAAGTGGAGAAAACACTGTCAGCTTTATTCATAGGTAGGTACTAGGCTATCGGCCCTAGGGCCCATACAAGCCTAGCCAAAAAATGTACCCTGGCTTTCGCCACCCAAGAAAATTATTTTCTTGTGCCCCTGTCGAGCAGAGCCACAGAAGTGATCCCCGGGGTGAATTTCCCATTTCCCATCCAATCATCAAGATTTTTCTTGAAGAGTGCTAATGAGGAGCTCTGTTTGACATAGACAGGTAGTCTGTTCCAGAGTATGGGAAGTCTCTGGGACAGGAATCTATCCCTCCAGCATGTTCTGTTTATTGTGGTGACAAGGTTTACGTCCCTAGAGCGTGTAGCTCGGAGGGATTGGGATTTCTTTAAGTGGAGCATGTCCAACAGCTCTCGGTTTGACATAGCTTTGTATGTTAGGCAGAGATCGCCCCTGAATAGGCGATATGCGATGGAGTAAAGCTGTAGTTTTTTTAGACTGTCTGCATAGGGCATCTGTTTGAGGCCAGTAATCCTCTTTGTGAGGTATTTCTGTGGTCTTTCCAGTTGTTGTAGAAGTCTTGTGAGGTACATACCAAAAGGGGCGTTGTACTCTATAATGGGTCTAATGAGTGATGAGTAGAGGGGAACAATGACCTCTTTTTCTGGATGAGAATCCTTTTGTGATGAGATGAGCCACGTAGAAGGATTTCCTGACCACTGTGGCGATGTGATTATCAAAGGAGAGACTACTGTCCACCTGTGTCCCAAGGTCTCATCACATTTTCGGAATTAAGTAGACTACCAGCTATGTGGTAATTCACGGGTACAGAGTTTTTACCAAAGGGGATGACAATACACTTTTTGGCATTGAGCTTCAGGCCATGGCTTTGACACCAGGTATCTGTCTCAGTGAGGCCATTTTGTAGTTTGTCCACATCGTTAGGAGTTTCGATTATGGCTCCTAGTTTGCAGTCATCTGCAAACTTTGTTAATAAAGACCTTCTGTGTTGGCCTGCACTTCAGAGAAGTAGATACCAAACAGGAGAGGACCCAGGACTGAACCCTGTGGTACTCCACTTGTCACTGGTCTAATGTCGGATTTGGAATCCGCCACTTTCACAGTGTGGGTTCTGTCCGTGAGCCAGTTGGCAACCCATCTTGTGACATAGGGATTTATACCTAGTTTAGTGAGCTTATCTATAATTCCAGAGTGGGGGATGGTGTCGAAAGCCTTGGTGAGATCTAGATAAGCTGTGTGAACCATTTTACCCTCATCTATGGCTTTGGTGACTGCTTCAAAGAAGTCAATCAGGTTTAGGAGACATGATCTGCCTTTTACAAATCCAAACTGGGTAGGGTCCAGAGTTTGGAGATTACCAATGTCTTTGTTTACGAGTTCCACAATGATATGTTCCATGGCCTTGCAGACCAGGCTAGTCAGGCTAATGGGGCGGTAGTTCCCGGGGTCCGTCGTGGCTCCCACTTTGTGGAGTGGGATAACCGTCGCAGTGCGACATTCAGTGGGTACAAAGCCTGAGGTGAGGCTATGACTGAACATGGTACTTGGGTAGGGTGCCAGTTCATTCTGTAGTTCGTGTAGAACGCAGCCTGGGATATTGTCAGGTCCCATAGATGCTGTGTTCTTGGCTTTGGAGAGCATGTTTTTTACCTGTGCAGCTGTGATTATAGGAACTTTGCATTCTTCCGGTATAGAGATGGGCCCTCTAGGGGGTGAGAGGGGGGTAAAGTTAGCACTGAACCTATCTGCTAGGATGTTGGCAATATCAGTTGGTTCTGTATATTTAGTGCCATTGTGCTGTAACTCACAGCAGATCTGAGTGTTCTCATTTAGATTCTTGACATAGCTATAGAATGCTTTGTGGTTGTCTTTAGAGTCAGTGGCAATTTTGTTTTCGTAACTAGCTTTGGAGGATTTTATGAGGGATCTCAGCTTATGTTTGAGATATCTGTTCTGTCTCTCTCACCCGACAGGCGTGACTCACTTGAATTGAGACATCTGGGTGAATCATGCCCGTCAGGTGAGACAGGAGGTATGGAATCTGATCCAGAATCCAAGGTGGGTAAATTAGATGAGGCCAAAGAAAGGGGAATCAAATCTGTTGAGTACAGTAAGATGCAATGAGGATGACTTTGCTCTTCAACTGGAAAACTTTCTGCAGACGTTTGGGGATCAAGGGAGTTGGAGGATATGCACAGAAGAGATCAGTGGGGCCAACTGTGTAGCAGAATGTCCCTCGTGATTCCCCCCGGTGGGGGGGGGGGGGGTTTAGGACAAAGAAGCTGTTCCACTTGTTGCTTAGGGCAGATGCAAAGAGATCGCAGCAAAGCTGGCCAAATTGGCAAAAAATAATTTCTGACACCTTCATGTTTAGAGACCACTTGTGAGATGGTAGAATGGACCTGCTCAATTTGTCTGCTATCATGCTGGACTTCCCTGGAATGTGTGTTATCAGAAACTGGTGGATGAAAATGTACATTGTTACACTCTGAGGGCTTCTTGACACAAGGACTAAGGATCAGGTTCCACCTTGTTTGCTAATGTACCAAAGTACTGACATATTTTCTGTCTGAAATGTAAATGTCCCAAAAAAGAGTGAATCTTGGAAGGCCTATAAAGCTAAGAGCTCTGCTCTCATTTCCAGGACACTGATAAGCATATGTTGGCTTCTTCGAGGGACCAAATGTCTTGGACTGTTTTCCCCAGAAGGTGCCCCCCCACCCAATCTGGGATATGTCCGTGGTCACTATGGGCCTGCGCCTGGGTTGAGAGAGGATGAAAGGTCGGCCTTGTTGAAGTTAATCTGATCAAATCCACCAATGAAGGTACCTGCTGCATGCTTCAGTAATCCTCATTTGAGCTGACGTGTTGGTAAAGAATAGACCATTGTGTTACTAACATCCACTGAAAAATTCTCATGTGAAATCTTGCTAGAAGAACTAGGACTATAGTCACCGACATTGATCCCAAGGCTGTAGAATCAATCAGGCTGAGATTGTGGTGTTGTGAATTATTCTTATGACCTGGAATCTGATAGTTTGTACCCTTGAGAGAGGAAGATAAGCTGTTACTGATACCATTTTGAAATTTGCTCAGATGAATTCCAATGTCTGAGATGGTTCTAAGATTTATTGTAATTTATGGTTAACCCCAAATGGCAGCAGGTCTGGAGTACCTGATCTCATGCTATTAGTAGACGTCTGGTTTTGGCAGTAATGAGCCAGTCGTCCAAGTACATGGAATCCCTGCAATCTCAAGTGAGCTGCTACAGTGCCATGCTGTGGTGAAGTCAAAGGTCAGTGCTCTGAAATGGTAATGACCGGCTCCCAGCCAAAACAGTAGATACCTTCTGGATTGTCTGTTCATTATTATGTGATAGTACACATCCTGAAGCTCTATCAAGCATATCTAGTCGTTCTTGCACAAAATGGGCAGACTGGACTGAACTGTGCCCATTTGAAACTTTGCGCGTCAAACTAATTGAAGTCGCCAAGATCCAAAAATCAGTCTCCAGTTCCCTGTTTGCTTTGGCACTAAAGAATCTCAATTAAGTTCCAGATTCTATCTGGTCTGGTGGGACCTCTTGGATGACTCTTTCTAGCAGTTTTTATATTTCCAGTACTGCTACTTTCCTCTGACTGGGTGGAACATCAGGAAATTTATATACAGATAGAGGTGGGAGGAAAAAGAATTGTATAATCTCTGGAAATAATCCTCTGCACCCACTTACCTTTTGTGATGTTTATCCAGGCTCTATGGTGCTGGGAACATGACCCCAGATTGGTGAACAATCGGGCCTCCTTTTAGGAGATCTGGTAGGGTCTTGTCAGACAGAAAAGGAATCTCTAGACTCTTGGTTCTGCAGACCTCCTCTGCCATGTGGGCAGTGTCTCCCATTTGAGTTCCCCCCTCTGCCTATTGAAGAACCATCTCCAAGTGGATCTTAAAAAAGACCCCGGGACTTCTTGAATTACTGTTATCCTCTTGTTAGTTCCAGGAGAAAGTCCTTTGAGGGGTCGAAAAATGTACTCCCACTCTGGAGTGTCTCTCCATCCTGCTCGCGCCTGCAGTGTGTGACCTTCATTTTGGAAGAGACGGCTCTGACAATTTAGAAGTCAACTCTAATGCCTTGGATCTGACAGGAACACTTCGGCTCAGAGAGTCATCCAGCTCCAATACTATCAGAGAGGGTGCCCTCAGGATGGCTTCTGAGCCAAAGACATTAAAATCTTCAGGTCCGATCCAGATGGTCCCAGAGACTGGGATCCAAGGGCTCTGAAATAATTGCTTGGATCAGAGAAGGAGCAAAGATTGGTGAAGCACTACAAAAGTACAGTTATGTACACTTACCATAAATGTAGATGTTCGAGTGTCTTCACTGTTGCAGTCATCACATTTCGGTTATCCTTGCCAGGGTAACCCTCGGCCGGCCTGAATACCAGAGACTTAGTACTTCTGCGTCAGTTGCTGTCGCTTGGAGGACTGACGTCAGGTCATCAGTGGTATAAAGGAAGGCGGCCGACACCATTACATCAGTTTTTTCTTGTCCTAACCTGTCAGGAGCCCTCAAAGTAGGAGGAAAAAATCTGGTGGCAAAACCCCACCATTGGAAAATACCAATACGTCCCTTGTAAGGGAAGGAGAACAAGGAAGAAAGTTAACAAAGAGAAAAAGTGGGGAGGAGGAAGGGAAACCAGGGCTGCAACAGTGAAGACACTCGAAAATCTACATTTCTGGAAAAAAGGGGCAGGTGGCAATGTTTGGTAAAGCTGTGAACAGATGTCCAGGTGGCAGCCTCCAGGATGTCCCTGGTGGGGACTCCTCTGAGGAAAGCTGCAGAGGTGGAGGCTGCTCTGGTAGAATGTGTCCTGACCCCTTGGGGGGAGGCTTGCCATGCTATTTGTAGCAGAAATGGATGCAGTGTGATATCCATTTGGAAATGGTTTGCTTGGAGATGGCTTTGCCCTCTGCCCCTGAAGCAAAGCTAACCAGCAGTTGATCAGACTTTCTGAAAGGTTTGGTCCTCTCCAGATAGTATCGGAGCTGTCTGTGCACATCTACAGAGTGCAGAATCCTTTCGCCCTTGTTTTGAGGGGTAGGAAAGAAGGTGGGCAAATGGACAGAATGGTTGACAGCCACACTGGGCACCACCTTGGGCATAAAGGATAGATTAGCAATGAGGAATACCCTGTCTGCATGGAAGATGATAAAGGGTTCCCACAGCCATGAGTGCTTGAAGCTCAGAGGCTCTTCTAGCTGAAGTGATGGCCAGGAGGAAGGCTGTCTCCCAAGAGAAAAATTTTAGCTCTTCATAAGAAGCTGGTTCAAAAGGATGGTTTTAGCTTTTCCAAGACAAATTAAGGTCCCAAGCTGGTGTTGGTGCCCTTCTGGGGGGGCCTCAAGTTGCTAGTCCCTCTGCGGAACTGTGTAATCAGAGGGTGTGAAAAAGCGGCTGCTCAGTGGGAAAATGAGCAGAAATAGCAGAGGCATGAATTTTTAGAGGAGAAAGAGAGCAGTGTCTAGTAGGGTCAGCTAAATAACACAGGATGAGAGGGAGGGAGGGCTGCGCCGTATTGGCCCCCTTAGCCTGGATCCAGGTGCAGAACCTTTTCCATTTGTTTGCATAAGACTTTCTGGTGCTAGGGCGTCTGGCCTCTCGGATAACATCCAGAACCTGTTTACTGAGGATGGCAGATTGGTCAGGTGGTCAGGGTAAAAGCCAAGCTGAGTGTCTGCAATTGCGGTGCATGAATTCCCCTTTCCTCTGGGTTAGGAGGTTTGGAACCTGAGGAAGATTCCAGGGAGGCAACGGCGACAGGCTGCGCAGCAAGGGGTACCAGTGCCGTCTGGGCCAGTCTGGAGCTAATTGAATGGTCCTTGGTTTTTCCTCCCTTATGTTGAGCAGTATACCCTGGGAATGAAAGACATAGATCGAGAGTTTCACCAAGGGGAAGGACAGGGTATCCACTTTCCATGCCATGCAGTGAATCTCCTTGGTGCAGAACTTGCTGAGCTGATGGTTGGTGTGGGAGGCAAAAAAGGTCAACCTCCGGGGTCCCCCATTTCTGAGTTATTAGGAAGAAAGTGTTTCTGTTGAGCTGCCACTTGTGGGGGTCCAAAAGCTTTCTGCTTAATTGGTCTGCCAGGGAGTTGAGACAGCCTGGCAGGTATTGTGCTGCATGGAAGAGGCTGAGAACCAAAGGGTCATGGCCAGCCTGCACAGCGGGTAGGAGCGAGTCCCTCCCTGCTTCTTGATGTACCACATCACAGTGGTGTTGTCTGTTTTGATCAGGAGAACCCCTGGAGAGAGAAGGGGTTTGAAAGCTACCAAGGCCTTGCTACACAGCCATCATCTCTTTTTGATTGATGTGCAGGGGGTTGCTGGGGGTTCCACTGACCCTGTATGCACCTTGCCGTCCAGGTTTGCACCCCAAGTGTAGTCTGATGCTTCTGTGGTGAGGGTCTGGGCGGTGGGGAGAAGGGCAGTCCCTTGTTGTGGGAGCAGGCTGTTGCCCACCAAAGAAATTCCACTGCTTAGATCTCTGCAACCTCTGGGACTGCTGCCTGGGAGGTCTATTTCCATGGGTCATAGGCTGGCCCTGTTTACTAAGAGCAGGTAAGGACCAGTGTTTGGAGGGGGAATGCCTGCTGAACCTAGGGGGCTGTACCTGTAAGAAATCTTTAACAGTCGACATAAATTTTGCTTTTTCTTCAATCTTTTTAAGACAACTTCTGCTTTAGTACCAAATAAGTTATCTTTGTGCAAGGGTGCATCCAACAGTTTTGATTTGACATGGTCTGGCAGGGGTTTGTTCCTTAAGCCATGCATGTCTTCTAATGATAGATCCAGTGATTGCTGTTCTGCATGTAGCTTCTAGGACGTTAAAACCACAGTGAAAAGTGTGTTTAGTTACTAGACCAGCAGACTGCATTTACTCCTGTAAATCTTTAGATTCTGCCCATGCAGGAAAGGAGGAAATTTTTTGTTTGAGTTCCAAGGTACGCTGCTGATATTTAAGCATATGGAATTGACAGTTAAGTGCCCTGATAGCAAGAGTTGCTGAGATGTATACTTTTTTACCCCATCTGTCCAGTGCTCGGGAATCCTTGTCTGAGGGGGTGGGATTCTTAACTGAGGTTGCTTTAATCCCTTTTGGTCCTTGAGTAATGACCTCAGGGTCCACTGTTTGATTTTTAAAAAGGTATTTGTGAGAGTCAGGGACTCTGTGAGACAATTAACTTTTTCTGACATCAGTTAGTGCAAGAAAAAAGAATCCCAAATGGGGTATTTGGCTTTCAAAGACCAACTTCAATTTGGAAACGAAACTCGGGTAGCGGCCGACCGGCACTCATGCAAACTGTTTCTCCTTCAAGCTCCACGGCAAGAAAGACTGATGTAATGATGTCGGCTGCCTTCCTTTAGGCCACTGATGACCTGACATCAGTCCTCAACCGACAGCAACGGACACAGAAATACTAAGTCTCTGGCATTCAGGCCAGCTAAGGGCTATGCTGGCAGGGATAACCCAAATGTGATGACTGCAACAGTGAAACACGTAGAACATCAAGTACTTCCTGACACGAAGGGGTAGGAGCCAGAAGAGCTCCCATCTCTATCTGCACCAAGAGAAATTTCCTCATCATTCTGTCCACATCAGCCTCGGTCAGACTTTTGGAATAAATGAGTAGTAGTTACCAATGAGGACAGAGTGCAGGCGGGACTCCAGATACAGGAAAGGTACTCTAGAGGGGACCGGGTCAGTGAAGGGTGAATACATGGTCCTGTGCAAAGAATTCGAGTTTGAAAAGCGAGGATCCAAGGAAGCAGCTTTCATCGCTGATGCCTGCTGAGCTGCAGCAGTCTTCGGATCAGACTGTGTTTTTTCTCTGTGGTGGTTCCATGCAAGGATCAAACAAGGGAGTCAAGGATATGGAAGGCCCTGAAGGCTTAGCCGAAGACTCCTTAATCTTAGGTTTGGGGGGGGGGGGGTTCAGCCCCAGCAATAGCCTCTGAAAAGGAAGAGGGTAACAGTCCTTTCAGAATTTACTTCTGTCTGCATAGTACAGTTGTGCACACTTACCATAAATGTAGATGATCGAGTGTATTCACTGTTGCAGTCATTACATTTGGGTAATCTGCTGGTAGGCTGCCCTCAGTCAGCCTGAATTTCAAAGTCTTGGATCCTGCGTCGGTTGCTGTCTCCTCTTCCATGACGTCAGGGGTATAAAACAAGCAGCCAAAGCCATTTTCTTTAGTTTTTCTTGCCCCAGATGTCAGGTGCCCACAAAAAGGTAGCAAAAAAAAAAAATATATATATATATACACACACACACACATATATATATATATATATATACACACACACACACACATGCATCAATATAAACTTTACCTTCATCTACAAGCAAATACACTACATAGGTTGTAGAAGATGGAGAAGAAAAGATGAACTCCAGAATGAAAGGGGCATGGCGGGTGGGTAACCTGGACTGCAATAGTGAATACATTCTAGCATCTACATTTATGGTAAATGTACACAACTGTACTATGTGCTTCGTGTTTCACTGTTGCAGTCACTGCATTTGGGTAGAATCCCAAAGCTATGGTTGGGAGGCAGGAGCTAAACAGCATTAGGTGCGGCTATAAGGCCCTGCAGAACTGCAGTGGCAAAGCCTGCCCTGGACTTAGAGTAGAGAGGCAAATGGTAATGCTTTGTAAAGGTGCGAACAGAACTCCAAGTAGCAGCCTCTAGAATGTCTTTGGTTGGTACTCCTCTGAGAAAGGCTGCTGAAGTAGCTGCAGCTCTGGTAGAATGAGACCTAATGCCCTTGGGCACAGGCTTACCATGGTGTAAGTAGCAGAAACGAATGCAGTGGCTTATCCACTTTGAAATAGTCTGCTTTGAAATAGCCTTTCCTTCTGATTCTGCAGCATATGTCACTAGTAATTGCTCAGTTTTTCTTAGAGCTTTAGTCCTGCTCAAGCAGAATCTTAGCTGTCTGTGTACGTCCAAGGAATGCAGAATTCTCGCCCCCTTGTTCTGCGGATTTGGATAAAAGGTTGGCAGATTAATAGTTTGGTTAAGCCACACTGGAAACCACCTTAGGTATAAATGTTGGATTTGTCCTCAGAGACACCCTGTCTGGGTAAAATATGACAAAAGGCTCCACCAGCCACGAGGGCCTGTAGCTCTGAATCTCTTCGTGCTGAAGTAATTGCTAGTAGCAGAGCTGTTTTCCATGATAAGAACTTTATATCAGCAGTAGCAGCTGGTTCAAATGGAGGCAGGGTGAGCTTTTCCAACACATAATTGAGGTCCCATGCAAGTATTGGTGATCTTCTGGGAGGCCTTAAATTTTTAGCTCCTCTAAGATACTGCTTTAGTAAAGGATGAGAAAAAATTGGTGGCTCTGTACTGTAATGATCCGAAATGGCAGAGGCATGGATTTTAATTGATGAGAAAGACAGGCCTTTGTCAAGCATCTCAGTCAAGTATTGTAATATCTGAGGAATATTTGGTTCGGCTGTATCAGTTCCTTGTGCTTGATTCCAAGCACAGAATCTCTTCCATTTATCAGCATAAGATTTTCTAGTACTAGGCCTCCTGACTTCCAAAATGACATCCATCACAGCTTTACTGAGAGGTGTTGTTTGTATAACTACATGATCAGCCATGATGCCAGGTTCAGTATCTGGAGTTGATTATAAAGGATCTGATTGTTTTGCTGGGACAGTAGTTGAGGTCTTTGAGGTAAGGTCCAAGCTGGGTATTGAGACAAGTTCCCTTAGGACAGGGTACCAGTATTAGCGGGGCCAGTCAGGGGCAATTAGTATCATTTTTGGTTTCACTTGTCTGACTTTTAGGAGGACCTTGGGAAGAGGAGGCAGTGGAGGAAAGGCGTAAACTGATGGGCTTTTCCAACTGAAGGACAGGGCGTCCACTTTCCATGCTCGTCTGTGATAAGTCCTTGTGCAGAATCTTTTCAATTGATAATTTTGAGGGGAGGCAAATAGATCCATGTCTGGGCTCCCCCATTTCTTTGTTATCATGCTGAAGACTTGTGGATCTAGTTTCCACTCGTGAGAATCCACAAGGTTTCTGCTTAAATCGTCTGCCAGAGTATTTTGTTTTCCTGGCAGGAATTGAGCTTGAAAATTTATCTGGTAAGTTAAAGCTGTGTCCCACAGTGCCATGGCTAATCTGCAAAGGGGGTATGAGTGTGTGCCCCCCTGCTTGCTTATGTACCACATGACCGTGGTGTTGTCCGTCTATCAGTAGTTGTCCTGGATGAAGTAAGTCCTTGAAGGCTGTCAGGGCATTTTGAACAGCTAGCATCTCTTTCTGGTTGATATGTAGATGCATTTGTTCTGGGGTCCATATGCCCTGAATGCATCTTCCTGCCATGTGGGCCACCCAGGCATAATCTGATGCGTCTGTTGTTAACGTTTGGCCGGCAGGGGGTAGAGTGAAGGCCCGTCCCATGTTTTGGTGACATGCATTTGCCCACCGTAGAAACTCCTGTTATAGGCAGGGAATGAGAGGAATCATTGTTTCCAGACTGTGAGAATGTTGACTCCATAAACTTCTTAGGTACCATTGAAGTTTCCTCATATGCAGTCTTGCATATGGAATCAGTAGGATGCAGGATGCCATGAAGACCAAAGCCTGCAGAATTTGTATTGCAGACAACTGGGTTTTTGTTGCCATCAGTTTGAAGTAAGCAGTCAGTTGCCTTTGCTTGTCTGGCGTGAGGTAAGCCATATGGGCAGTTGTATTCAAGCTTGCACCCAGGAATGTTATCTTTTGAGAGGGTACCAGTTGTGATTTCTTTTCGTTTTTTGTGTACCCTAGGCATGTTAAAAGCCTTTTCACAAATGCCAGGTGTTGAAGAACAGTGCCCTTGTTCTCTGCTTGAATGAGACAGTCGTCCAAGTAAGGATATGTTTGTATACTTCCTTGTCTGCAAAATGCAATTACTGGTGCCACGCACTTTGTAAAGACCCTGGGCGCAGTAGATAAGCCAAAGGGCAGTGCAGAGAATTGGTAATGCATTAAGCCAGCCTTGAATCTGAAGCATCTTCTGCACGATTGTCTTATCGGGACATGGAGGTATGCCTCTTTTAGGTCTAATGTCACCAGCCAAGCGTTCTTGCAGAACCTGCTGCAAAGTCAGCATTTTGAATTTTGGAATGTCCAGGTGTGTGTTCAGAATCGATAAATCCAGTATTGGCTGCCAGGCCTTGTCCTTTCTGGGTACCAAGAACAATCTCGAGTAAAAACCTTGTCCTTTTTCCTGTTCTGGTACTGGCTGAATGGCCCCCATTCCTGATCAGAAGAGAAATCAGAAGAAATAGAAACCTGATCTGAAGACTCAATCAGTGTCTTGCCTAGGCCTCTTACCTGGAGGGAGATGGGAACCCCTGATCAAGGTAATAAGGTCTTCAGCCATTTTGATCATTTGTTTTTTAGGCATAGAGGCCTGTGCACGTGGCTCATGCGTCAGTTTTTTTAGTTTTAGAAGTTGCTTTTGTCTTTGGTTTTGCAGCTGTCAGTTTGATATACAAATGTTGAGGCCTGAAAACCCCCTCAGAAGCCGGTGCCTGCTCAGCGGCTCCGGACCCATCCGAGGGAGATACATCCGTGGGTCCAATACTCTGACTATCTCGCGGCATGCCGGACTCCACATGGGTGTCGGTAGTAGCGGGCATCAGGGGCTGCGAAAGCACCTCACTGAGTACCGGCGAACCGGTGACTGGCTTAGGAGAAGCTTCGGTTTTGGACCTCACCTGTCACTCTCTGTCCTTTTCCTTGCGTGTTTTATGTACTGCGGTAGTCGGATTGCTATCCGACGACATTTCTGGGTAGTTAAATCTGGTTCCAAAATACTTTGAGGCAAAAATATACAGACACTTAATAGTGCATTGGTTAAATCTAGCACAAAACCGATAGCCAGGCACGTTGTGATCAGGGCCTAGGCAAGGAATACAGTATAAATGGAAATCCTTATGAGTTATTTGCTTCCCACAAGTAATAAAATTATTAACTTTTTCTGACATCGGTATGGAGCAAGAAAAAAGTTTCCCCAATGGGGTACTTCGCTTTAGTGAAGACTTCGGTTCTGAAACTCAAACTCGAATATTTTAGTAGTCGGCCAACCGGCACTTGCGAAATGCTTCTGCTTCGGGCACCGCGCAGCAAGAAAGACGAAAGAAAATGGCGCTGGCTACTTGTTTTATACCCCTGGCGACCTGACGTCATGGAAGAAGAGACAGAAACTGACGCAGGACCCAAGACTTTGGAATTCAGGCCAACTGAGGGCAACCTGCCAGCAGATAACCCAAATGTAATGACTACAACAGTGAAACAAGAAGAAAATCTGCTCGCAGGTTGAAGGCTTTGACAATGCAGCAATCCATCTGTAAATGGTCTAAACCCAAACAGTAGACGCACAAAGCTTGCCCATTGAAGAAAGGCAACTTTTGCCCACATTGTTGGCACTTTTTAAAGCCAGATGGATCCTTTTCTGACATTTTAAATAATAGACAAAAATAGTTGATTTTTTTTGGGGGGGGGGGGTTAAACAGACAAAAATACCAGCAATGGTAATTGTAATTACACTAAAAGCGTGTAAGGAGGGGAAAGGGGAAAAAGCTTACCAACTATGGTAAGAAGACTACACTACAAATGCATAAAAGGAAGATATTAGTGATAGGAAACAGTAAGAAATTTAACACGTTTATAAAAAAAGTAAAGAATTAACTTGTCTTCCAACTCTACTCAAATGCTTGAGAAATCAAAGTAACCACATGTAAACGTGAAAGTGGCAAACAAGATCTGAGGTATGTTAGGGGTTGGAGCACTATGGGTAAGGGAGGAGCTCAAGAACTTTTTAGTGGCCATGAGCTAAAACAACATCAGAGTTGCATGCGAGGGTCAGATCCTAACCCAACTGTTGAGGAATGAATAAAAATTGACAATACTAGATTCACAGTTAAGCCTTCAGTGGTCAGACCAGAGCACTACTTGACAGAGCTGTACACCCCTGTTACAGAATTAGCTGGAAAACATTTTTGGGTAGTTCTGCCCAGAGTCTATCTGGACTGTGAAGGGGAGAGCAAAGTAGCAAGCTGATGGCTGTGTTTGGGGATATTCCTGCAGACGTTCTAAAGGGAATGATTTTGACAGTACAGTACCTTGTGTGCATGTTTGTTAGACCCACCCAAGTAAGCATGCATACATGTCCATGTAGGTTAAAATGACCTAAGATATACCTCTCTAGACTATATGAAGAGACAGATTATGGAGCTCTCAGACTGTGTCACATGTTGGTATGTGCTTAGCACTGAGCAGCATTCAATCTACACGAAGGACGATGCCACAGTAGAAACAGAAGATGGCTGACTTCAATAACTGGTATTGTTTTTGGTGTCATTCTGGGGAGGATACAATATTTGTCAGCATGGAAAGATAAGGTTAACAAACTAAGTTGCTTTGCCAAGGATTGTCTGCATCTGCCTCCTCTAGTCTTTCAGATACTGGCTAAAACACCATCATCCTGTAAAGCATTTTTAAGGCAACACCAAAATGACAAACCTACCAACATAGCAAAAGCTACCCAAGAAAATCTATAGGTGTTTCCACTTGATTCCAGAAATCAAAATAAGAAGCTCCACCACCCCCTCCAAGCTCTCCTCACTTTGGAGGATGTGGACACATGTGTAGCTACCGAGACATAGTTTAAAGCTGCAGAGAGTATCCTGGCAGTGCAAGGTTTCAGTGCCTCCCACACAGTCCAAATACAGATTACCGTAAACAAAGCTCCATACCATATCCTCCCCAGTTTCTAGGTCATTCCATAAGTCCTTTGAAATTCATAGCTCATGCTGAACTCATTCCCTCCAGTAGAGCTCTTTTAAGTGTGTACCTTTAACTCCCAGTGGGTGTGGCTTCAGTCTTTAAAAAAATTAAGTTGTCACCTCACAATTCTACTAAATACTAATTGACAGAGCTCATATATGAATACAGTTGTGCTTGCCATCATGTATGCTTCAAGATAAAATATTCTGATACCTTGTGTGTAGCATGGTTTTGGAATTAATGCAAGTATGAACAAATAATATTTGACACCTAGAGGAGCAGTAGGAGGTAAAGTACAGTTTTGTACCTACCATAAATGTAGATGCTCGAGTGCTCATACAGCTGCAGTCATTACAGATGGGTTATCCTGCCGTCAGGCGGGTCCTTGGTCGGCCGAATTCCAAAGTCTAGGTCCGGAGTCGGTTGTCGTCACTTCTTCCCTGATGTCAGTGCGGCAGGGGTATAAAAGAGGCAGCCGACCCCATCTTCTTCAGTTTTTCTTGCCCCAGATGTCAGGTGCCCCCAGAAGGAAGGCAAAACAAACTTATGTAATCATGCAATATAAAATAATCAAAAAACAGTAGTTGCAAGCAAATACACCATAAAAGAATACCCCAAATAGGTTGTATGAGAAGGTGTTTGTCATAAGGCCTGTCCTAAGAGGGGACGGAGGGGGGGAAACCTGGACTGCAGCTGTATGAGCACTCGAACATCTACATTTATGGTAGGTACAAAACTGTACTATGTTCATCGTGCATACAGCTGCAGTCATTACAGATGGGAAGAATCCCAAAGCTAAGCAGGGGTGGCAGGCACTAAGTGGAACTAGGAGGAGTAAGGATGCCCTGCAAGACAGCTGTGACAAATCCCGCTCTAGATTTAGAGTATAGTGGAAGGTGGTAGTGTTTGGAGAAAATATGCACTGAACTCCAAGTGGCTGCTTCCAAAACGTCCTTGGTAGGAACCCCCCTGAGGAAAGCTGCAGAGGTAGCTATGGCCCTGGTGGAGTGGGATCTGATGCTTGAAGGCACAGCTTTTCCATGAAATGAGTAACAAAAGCGTATGCAGTGGGCTATCCATTTTGAGATTGCCTGTTTGGAAATAGCCTTTCCTTGAGCACCTGTAGCAGAGGACACAAAGAGTTGCTCGGATTTCCTGAATGGCTTTGTCCTGTCCAAATAATAACGAAGTTGTCTGTGAATGTCCAAGGAATGCAGTAGTCTTTCCCCTTTGTTTTGTGGATTAGGATAAAAGGTAGGTAAGTGGATAGTCTGATTCAAAGCTACACTTGATACTACCTTTGGCATAAAGGTAGTGTTGGTTCGTAAGGAAACTCTGTCCTGATGGAAAATGATGAAAGGTTGCACAGACATGAGGGCCTGTAGCTCCGAAACCCTGCGTGCTGAGGTGATAGCCAGAAGGAAGGCTGTTTTCCATGACAAGTATTGTAGTTCTGTTGAAGCAGCTGGCTCGAAGGGAGGAAGGGTCAGCTTTTCCAATACGAAGTTGAGGTCCCAAGCAGGGACTGGTGGTTTCCTTGGGGGTTTTATATTCTTTGACCCCCTGAGGAACTGTCTTAAGAGAGGATGAGAGAATAAAGGAGGATCTGTGTTGTATTGTGCAGAAATGGCTGAAGCGTGGATTTTGATGGAGGAGAAGGAAAGTCCACTGTTTAACATCTCAGCTAGGTACTGTAAAATTTGAGGTAAATTTATTACCCAAGGATTCTGGCCCTTTTCTTGATTCCAGGCACAAAATCGTTTCCATTTGGCGGAGTAGGCTTTTCTAGTAGAAGGTCTTCTGGCCTCCAAGATGACATCCTGCACCTCCTTGGAGAGGAGGGTCTGTTGGGAAATCAAGGGATTCTCCATGCAGCTAGATTTAGGGTTTTGAGCTGACTGTGAAGAGTCTTGAAGTTGTGCTGGGACAACAGAAGAGGGACTAGAGGTAGGATCCATGGTGGGGAATGTGTCAGGCTCTTCAGGAGCGGATACCAGTGTTGTCTTGGCCAATCTGGAGCAATGAGAATCATTTTCGGCCTCTCTGCTCTGGCTTTTAATAGAACTTTGGGCAGCAGAGGAAGAGGCAGAAAGGCATAGACTGTCAACGTTGTCCAATTGAAAGAAAGTGCGTCCACTTTCCAGGCTTGTGGATGATAGGTCCTTGAACAAAATTTTTCAATTGGTAATTTCTGTGGGTATTAAAGAGATCTATGTCTGGCTGTCCCCATGCCCGAGTTATCTTTGTGAAAACTTGAAGATGCAACTTCCATTCGTGTGGATCTGTCATATTTCTGCTTAGGCTGTCTGCCAGTGTGTTTTCCTTCCCTGGCAGGAATTGTGCCTGTAGTTGAATTTGCAATTCCAGTGCTGTGTTCCATAGGGTCATGGCTTGACTGCACAGGGGGTATGAATGGGTTCCCCCGTTTGTTTATGTACCACATCACTGTGGTGTTGTCTGTCCTTATCAATAGCTGGCCTGGATGCAGTAGGTCTTTGAAGGCCAAAATAGCATTTTGCACGGCTAGCATACCCTTTTGGTTGATGTGTAGGTGCTTCTCTTTTCGTGCCCATTTTCCCTGAATGCACTGATCTGTCATGTGTGCCCCCCAGGCGTAGTCTGAGGCATCTGTTGTGATGATTTGAGTTGCTGGAGGTACGCAGAAAGGGAGACCTATGTTTCTTTGGCATGCTTGAGCCCACCACAGAAATTCCTTTTGAAGGCATGGAATGAGTGGTATAATTGTTTCCAAGCTGTGGCTGTGCTGAGACCATAAGTTTTTTAGGTACCATTGAAGTTTCCTCATATGCAGCTTTGCACATGGGATTAGTAGGATGCAAGATGCCATGAATCCCAGAGCCTGCAGGACTTTCCTTGCAGTCAGCCTGGTGAAGGTTGCCATTTTGCTGAAGTATTGAGACAGTTGCCCTTGTTTGTCTGGCATGAGGTAGGCCATCTGGGTGGTTGTATTCAAGCTGGCACCCAGGAAAATTATTTGTTGAGAGGGTATTAGTTTTGATTTCTTTTTGTTGACTGTGTATCCCAGAAAGTTCAACAGTTTTATTACAAACGCCAGGTGTTTTCAGAAGTATGTCCTTGCTGTCCGCTTGGATCAGGCAGTCGTCCAGATATGGGTATATTTGCATTCCTTGAAGTTTGCAGAAGGAGATTACTGATGCCAGGTATTTCGTAAACACTCTGGGCGCAGTAGATAAGCCAAAGGGCAATGCAGAGAATTGATAATGGGTTGAACCTGCAAGAAATCTGAGGCATCTTCTGCAATCCTGTCTGATAGGGACATGCAGGTATGCCTCCTTGAGGTCCAATGTTACCAGCCAAGACTCCTTGCCCAGCATGGGAAGAAGCTGCTGTAATGTGAGCATCTTGAATTTTGGTACCTGTAAATATGTGTTTAGGATGGATAGGTCTAAGATAGGTCTCCAATCTTTGTCTTTCCTTGGTACCAGGAATAGTCTGGAATAAAACCCTTGACCTTGTTCTTTTGTAGGTACCTCTTGAATCGCTTTCATGTCCATGAGAGCTGAAATTTGTTTTTGTGCCTCTGCCCTTTGATTTTGTGGCAGGTTTGGCATGCCTCTCATTTTTGGAAGGGTGTGAAAGTGGAACCTGTAGCCTCTGTCTATAATGTCCAGAATCCATTTGTCTTTTGTAACAATATGCCAATTTTTTGAGAATAATGCCAGTTTTGCACCCAAAGGTGCTGCCATTAAAGCTTTGCTTGGCAGGTAAAGGGGGAAGTCATTGTGTCTGCTTTCTGAATGACTGTGATCTATCTTCTCCACCTCTTGGGGTTGGTGCTTGCCACTGTCTGGCTCTGAAAGATCCTTGAGGTTGCCCTCTACCCCTTGGGCATCTGTATCTGCCCCTCTGAGGTCTGTCCGTGGCTGGAAAGGACCAATTTTTTGAAGGCCAGTTTCTGCTGAAACGTGGCGGTTGTACCTGCAGGAAATCTTACACTGTTTGATTTGATTTTGCTTTTTCCTCCATTTTCTTTAGTACCTCCTCAGCTTTAACACCAAACAATACATCTTTTTGAAGAGGTGCATCTAATAATATAGCTTTGACATGATCTGGTAAGGCTTGCTCTTTGAGCCAAGCATGTCTACGTATAACAGACCCCATAACAGCAGCTCTACATGAGGCCTCTAAAGCACCAAAACCACACCGCAAGGTATGTTTACCCACTTGCTCTGCACCATGCAACAAATCCTGCAACTCTTTTAAATCTGGTTGTTCTGGTTGTGTCATTTTGCTTTTCAACTGAGATAACAAAAACTGTTGATACTTTAACATATGGAACTGACAGTTTAATGCCCTCATGGTTAAAGTGGCCGAGGTATACACCTTTTTCCCCCACCTTTCTAAAGCTCTGGAATCTCTCTCTGAAGGTAATGGGTTTTTAGCAGTAGAGGCCTTAATTCCCTTGGGGCCCTGTGAAATAGTTTCTGGGTCAGCAGTATGGCTTTTGTATAGGAACTGGTGTGAATCAGGAACCCGGTAATACCGGTCTGGTTTAACAGGAGCTGGAGGTAAAGAATCTGGATTAAGGCTGGCTTCTGTATACATGTCATCCAATATATCTAAAACAGGAGGGATAGCCAGGGGCCTATGCTGGGGGAGCAAGAGAAAATCCCTGAGCCTTTTCTTGGAATCTGAGTAATCTTGGCCTTCCCAGTGAAAGTGTTCCCTCAATGTATGTAGGGTTTCCCCAAAACAGTAGTCCTCGGGGGGGGGGGACCGAGGGAATAGACTCCTCTGCATCACAGTCTTCAAAAGGAGAATAGGCGTAGTCCTGGTCCTCAGAATGTTCAGAGGTAATAGAGGCTTGATCTGAGGAAGGGTAGTCTTCCTCTAATCTGGGCCTTTTGTCCGAGAGGGTTTGAGAACCCCTGATAAGAGTAATCAAATCCTCAGCCATTTTGAGCATCTGTTTTTTAGGCATGGGGCCTTGAGAGGGGGTCTGAGGTCCCTGTTTTTTGGTTTTCATGGCTGCTTTAGATTTTGTGAAAGCTTTAATAGAGAAGGAGGAAGGCCTGAAGACACCTTGAGAAATGGCAGGCCTGTCTAAACTCTGAGTTTCCCCAAGAGTGGCGTTGGTTTCTGTAGTAGGAATGGGGACCGAGGAGCCTGCGACCTCGGGTACTGAAGACACCGGTAATGTAGTGTCATTGGTACTCAGGGGCTGTGTAGGCGCCTCGCTGAGAACCGGAGAACCGGTAGTCGGCCTTAGCGTGGTGTCAGTGGTCGGTGTGGACCTCGTATGTCGGTCCTTATCTTTGCATCTTTTACTCAAAACTGGAGTCGGAGTATCCGACGACATAATATAATTAAATTTTTTACCAAAATAGTGAAGGGCGAACTCCGCCCGGCGCTTAATAGTGCGCTTGTTGAATCTAGCACAAAAACGGCAGGGCGAGACGTCGTGGTCTGGGCCTAAGCAAGGTATACAGAAAGAGTGGAAATCCTTATGCGGTATTTGCTTCCCACATGAAATGCAATTATTAACTTTGTCTGACATTGGTCTGAGGCAAGAAAAGTTTCCCCAATGGGGTACTTAGCTTTCAAGAAGACTTCGGCTGAAATATTTTCGTAAATCTCAGGAGCTGGCCGACCGGCACTTGCGAACTGCTTCTGCTTCGGGCACCACGCGGCAAGAAAGACTGAAGAAGATGGCGTCGGCTGCCTCTTTTATACCCCTGCCGCACTGACGTCAGGGAAGAAGCGATGACAACCGACGCCGGACCTAGACTTTGGATTACAGCCGACCGCGGACCCGCCTGACGGCAGGATAACCCATCTGTAATGACTGCAGCTGTATGCACGATGAACATCTGCAGAAACACCTGGAGACGTCACTCGGCTGTAATGAGCTATGAATTTCAAGCCCCATGGCATAAAACATTGCAAGACAGCTTATGCACATTTTCTTTTACTGTGCAAAGATTGCAAAGTATGGAGCAAGATACTACAAGACCTGCACGCAATGCCAGTATTTTGGCAAGGCTGGAGACAAAGCAAATGCTGCTTTGATGCCTTTACCTGTTATTAAACAGCCATTTTCAGAGGGTAGCTATGGATATTATGGGACCTCCAAGTACCCCAAAGTTCCACACGTAAGAAATATATTCTGGTGGTGGCAGACTGTGCCATTAGTTACCTAGAAGTGATAGCACTGTCTTCCATGGAGGCAGAGAAGGTAGCAAATGCTTAACTAAACATTTTCAACAGGGTAAGTTTCCCATAGGGAAATATGGACATAAGTGCTAACTTTATGTCACAGCTGCTGGTATGTATGTGGAAGTGCTGTGTGGTAAAGAACCTGAAGACTGCCCCTACTATCCAGTCAAAAAGTCTGGTGGAGAGGTTAACCTTTACAATAAAGACCACACACACAGGAAGTGCCCCAGGAACTCAGGTTTTTTACAAACTGAGTTAATGTATGATCATAGGGTAAGGAGGCTCCTGGACTTAATTTGTGGTGAGCTGGACGACAAGTGTGATTCCCCCAACAGTCATTATCTAACCCAAGCACAAAAGCAGCAAAATGCCACTATGGCAGGACAGTATTATGGCTCTGGCGAATCCTACCCTAGCTCTGGAAACTTGGTCCAGTTTGTAATGTTTGGTGAAAGTGTGGACAGTGGACCAAGTGGCTGCTTCCATGATGGATGCCGTGTCCAGACCTTTCATGAACGCCTTGGTGGCGGCCACGGCCCTAGTAGAATGGGCCTTTACTCCCACTGGAAGGTTTTTTTCCATGGTGAGAGTAACAGAGACAAATAGTTTTCCTGATCCAGCAAGTGATGGTTTGTTTAGATACTGCCTTGCCCAAGGCTCTGGGGTGAAAGCAGACAAAGAGCTGCTCAGATTTCCTAATGGTTCTGGTTTTGTCCAGGTAGAATCTAAGTTGCCTGTGCACATCCAAGGAGTGCAGTAACCTCTCCCCTTCATTAGTGGGGGAGGGAAAGAAAGTGGGTAAGTGTATAGATTGGTTTGGAGACAAGTCATTGACCACCTTGGGCATAAAGGAGGGACTGGTTCACAGGATGACTCTTTGTGGAAGGTGGTGTAGGGAGGGCAGGCCATTAAGGCCTACAACTCAGGATGGTTTTCAAAGTACACATCTGTAAGGAAGAAGACCCAACTGGTTTGAAAGGGTGCTGGGTTAGTTTTTCCAGGATGTAATTGAGGTCCCAGGCCGGAGGGATAGGTTTCTTTGGTGGCCTCATGTGTAAAACCCCTTTAAGGAAGAGCTTTATGTCGAGCCTGGCTAGCAAGGGAGCATCCAGAGACAAGCAGGCCGATATAGCAGAAAGGTGCATTTTCACTGAAGAGTATGAAAGCCCACTTTTAATCAGTTGATACACAAGTGAGAACAAGGGGGACATCCTCCGAACAAGGCTTCCTTTCCTTGTCCAGACACCACTTAGCAAGTCTTTCCCACTTAGCCAGGTAAGGTTTTATGGTGCTAGGTTGCCTTGCCTCCCTCAGGCCTGAAAGCACGTCCTCTGAGTAGTGGTGTCTGAAGGGGATCAAAAGTTTATCACCCACAGAGTCAGGGATAACATCTGCAAGTGTGGATGGAGAGTTCCTTTGTCTTGCGTCAGTAGGTCCACCTTGTAGGGTAACTTGTAGTGACTGCCCTTGGCTAGATAGAGATGTAGGGAGAACCAGTGCTGCCTTGGCCAGTAGGGTGTCACTAAAGATTTTTGGTTTGTCCTCCTGCATTTTCAGGAGGACTTTCTGGATCATTGGAAGGGGAGTATAAAGAAACTTTTCCTCCCAAGAGATGCTGAAAGCGCCCACTCTCCATGCTGGAGGGGAGTCTGTCTTTGAGCAGGTGGTCTGCAGCTGCCTGTTCTGGGGGGAGGCAAACAGGGCTATCTGTGGAGTACCCCACCAGTGGACTATGTCTAGGAAGACCCCCCCCCCCTGTCCAGCATCCATTTGTGCTGTGGTAAGGAGATCCTGCTTAAGAGGTCTGCTTGCTTGTTGTCCTGTGAGGGGATGTAGGTCACCTGCAGGATCAGGTTGCGGCGAGAGGCGAGGTCCCATATCAGCAGGGTCAGCCTGCACAGTTGGTAGGCCTTTGTTCCTCCCTGTTTGTTGAGATACCACATAACCGTAGTGTTGTAGGTCACTATCCGGAGCACCCATGGGACCAGAAGGGGAATAAAAGTCTTTAAAGCTAGGAAGACCGCTGTCATTTCCCGGATATTGATGTGCTTGCTATGTAGAGAAGGGTGCCAGTTTTCCTGGCCCTTGCAGGTTGCCAAAGTTGCACCCCAACCTGAATCTGAGGCATCTGTATGCATTGTTTGCGTGGGTGGTTTCAGTGGAAGTCCTGGGTTTACATGGACTTGCTGGATCCACCAGCTGATTTCTTTCTTCAGACAGGGAAGGAGGGGAATATCCTGTTCTAAGTGATGTAAGTGTTGGGACCAAATGTTTTTGAGGTACCACTGCAGCTTGTGCATATGCATTCTGGCCAGTGGTAGCATGGGAATGGTTGCTGCCATTAAGCCCAGGAGACGCAGGAATTGCCTTGCAGTCACCGCACTTTGTAAAGATTTGAGGGGCGGTGGAAAAACCTAAGGGCAAGGCAGTAAATTGGAAATGAGAGGATGGTCCAGTAAAACGTAGAAATTGTCTGTGGGAAGTCCTGATGGGTTTGTGAAGGTAGGCTTCTTTTAGTCCAAGATGGCCATGAAGGCCTTGGTTGGAATAAGAGGTAGCAGAGTGTGTATTGACAGCATTTTGAAAGACGGTACCTGAAGGTGTAGGTTTAGAAAGGAGAGATCAAAAATGGGTCTCCAGGGGCCATTTTTTTTGGAGACCAGGAAGAGAAGAGAGTAGAATTTCTTTTCTTCCTGTCCTGAGGGGATAGGTTCTATGGTGCCTAGTGTTAGAAGTTCTGACACGACTTGTGGTAGGAGATGAATTTAGTTTTTGGGGGAAAAGGAATACTTCTGGGTGTTTTTTCTTTCCAGGATAGGAAGTACCCTTTTTGGATAATGGATAAGACCCATTGGTCTGCGGTGATGGCTTGCCAGAGGGGGAGACAGTGCAGAAGGCGTGCAGAGAATTGTAGGTAGGCCAGGCAGTCACGCATTATTGGGACCTCCTCTATCCTGAAAGGGTTGTCTGGATTGAGGAGGTGGTGCATTAGGTCTGGACGAAGTAGGTCGTCTTGCTCTTCTAGACCTGGAAGAGGAGGCAGCTGCCTAAGGAGGGTTGCACCTTACAAAAGTGGTTTTAGCAGGGAAGTTCCTGTAATATTTGGGAATGGGGACACCATCAGATGCTTGATGTCCTGTAATTCTTTACTTTTTTCCTGCAAATTCTTGAAGAGATCTGCAGATTGTTTTCCAAAGAGGAAATTGTGATCCTGGGGGGGGGTCCTATATTTTGGACTACAAGTCTTCAGGTAGATTCTGGAGTCTTAGCCAGGAGCATCTCCTGAGGACAGAAGCAGAAGCTGCAGAGCGGGCAGATGCTTCTGCAGTATCGTAGCTGCATCTGATTGAGTGTCTGGCTACTTGCTGAGCCAAGGACAGTTTGGAGGCCATGTCAGCCTTAATGGGACTGTCAGGCACAGAAGCCAGCATGGAGAAGGCTTGAGACACTAGGTCTAGAGCACATTTAGTCATGTGGGTCTGATAATTTATGGCTCTGAATGCCAAAGTGGAGGATGTGTACACTTTCTTTCCCATCCTAGCCGTATATTTGCTATCTTTATCAGTGGGTAGGAGGGAGGCGGAAGGCAGCAGTCTAGACTGTTTATCAGGAGCAGTGGCAGTAACAGCTGAGTCTGCCAAGGGAGATTTAACTAGGAATTTTTGCTCTTCTGGCACTTTATAGAAGCGGTCAGGGCGCTTGGGGGCCGGAGGCTGGGAGTCTGGAGCCTTAGAAACTGAATTAAAGGCATCCAAGTAAGCAGAAAGCACTGGAGGGACCACTGAGGGGGAGGGTGATTCCACTTGAAGAAGCTTAAAGTACCTCTTTTGGGTGTCAGTCATTTGGGAAGTATCCCATTTGAAGTAATCTTCCATCTTGGTGATGGTCTCACCAAAGGTAATATCCTCAGGGGGAGAAAACCCTTAGACAGATTCTTCATCAGGAGAATAATACTCCTGGGGAGAAGCAATCAGATATGTTTATGAAATGGAGTCCTGGGAGGAAGAAAAGGAAGAATCATGCTCTTCTTCCCTAACTTGAGAGGTCATGGGAGGGAAGGAAGAGGCAGAAGCAGACCTAGGGTACAAAGGCAGAGTAGAAGGGGCTGAGGCTTAAGGGCTATGAAGGCCTGCATTAGTGTGGAAGTGAAAGCCTGCCAATCTAGTATGGTTTCTGAAGAGGATGTATGCTTGTTTTTTTTGTTTCTTTCTGGCTGGGGTGGAGGTAGGAACCGGCCTAGCGTCAGACTTTGAAGACATTTCCGAAGGCTGGATCCCGGTCAGAGGTACGACAGAAACTGGTTCCCCTCGACAGACGGTAGTCAGTCTGGGCAAGCTCCAAGGATGTGCCGGTCGTCGGCTGTGCAACGGCTTCCTCAAGGGTCTAAGTCGACAGAACTGCCAAGCGCTCTTCAACTCCTAGATCGGCAGGGCGTCGGGAAGCGGCAGGCGAGGAAGGCCTAGGAATCTTGGAATGCTTAAAACCATATCGCTCACTACCAAACTCACAGAGCACTCATCTAGAGCTCAACACCTCACCACACCCCAAAAGGAATACAGCTGCTCAACAAAAAAAACTGGCCATCTCCAGCTACTACTACGGGTCTGACTATCCCTCCCAGACACCTCTCAGACAAGATTTACCCATCCTGATTATTCTAACTCTAGGTAAAGTTTAAACCAAGAGCAGATATTAAAGCAAGAAAATGTTGGTTTATGTCCAACTGCTATTAGGTAGGCCATTACAGCCAGTGTTTCCCACACCCGGCTGGTCTTACCTTACTGCCGAATACCTTAAACACACCATTTCTGCTGTACCTTATAATATGTTGTCTTGTCTTCAGATGAGCATTTTTCCCCATAACTATTCTCCCTGGTCACCCTCAAGACATGTACTGCATTTCAGTCTATTTCTCCCTAAAACTAACACCCAATCCACCCAAACTCAAAGCATAAAAACAGCAATCCTCTGAAACACAAAAACCCTAGTTGCTTTCCCATCAGCCTCCTGCAAATATACTATTTCAATTCCCACAGCATCTGCAATAAGATATCTGACATTCCCACATGGACGGAACTCCATCAACCCCATCTTAGTTATCACTGAAACCAGGTTAAGACCTGAATGGAAATATGACTCGTCTATGGGAACAAGAATCACTTAACATTAAGCCCAACACCATTTTCTTAGATGGTGGTGCAGAGGTAGCATTGTTGCCTCACAGCAAGAGGTTCCCCCGTTCGATTCTCGCCTGGAGCGCCTTCTGTGTGGAGTCTGCATGTCCTCAGAGCGGTCGAGTGGTGTTCGAAAGACATGCATAGAATGGGCGTGCCTTCGTTGAAGGTTGGGCATCGAGCTGGCACCCGTAAAAAAAAAATCTACTGCCAATCATTAGCGGACCGGAGTTCCGCTGTGGCAACCCCTAACCAGGAAAACCCGAAAGAAGAACAACCATTTTCTTAGATGATCTAAATTATCCAACTATAGACTGGAAAACCTATACCACCACTAGTGCACAGGTATGGAGATTCCTGGACTTTGTCAAATACAAATGCCCAGAGTAGCCACTAGGGGGATCATCATGTTGGATCTTGTCCTTATTAATATGGGCGCATTTTGTACCATCCTTCTGCATATCTGCACTTGTTAGGTCTGACCATACAACAGACTCCTTTAAAATAAAACTGAAACCAAAGATATCTTCCATCCAAGGTACCTTCAGAACTTTTAGACAAACTACCTGCTTTTAAGTGATAAATTGGCAAGCTTCACATCCCCACTAAACCCATCTAAATCAAGTGCAGGCAAACACCAGGAACAAACCCACATGGTGGAACTATATCAACAAGTTTTACAATAAAAGGAAAATAATTTTTACCAAAGGTAAGAATAGCAATTCCCAGAATGTTAGGGCCCTTGTCACTGAAACAAAAACTCAGGGGCTTAATAAAATCCATAAAAGTCAAGTTTGAGGCTAAAATAGTTACTCAAGCCGAAGACAATCACAAGGTGTTTCGTTCAGTTAATTTCATAATCTCATTATATGCTAAGCTGATTATTAACAATGTTGCCTACACTGAGACTAAAGCTACAGCTAGCCTACTGGCTTGATATATTTAGCTCTAGCTTCCCCTCTCTTCCCTCAAGATATACCTGAAACTACTCACCTCCAGCCATCACACAAGACCAGGTCCTAAAAGTGCTATCAAAAGATAAAAATACTGTATAAATGGATCCTGACAATATCCCTGGATGAATCTTAAATAACATGAAGCAAAGTTTAGTCACCCCCTTAACGATACTGTTCAATCTCAGCCTCCATACAGGTTTTGTACCAAGTGAAATGGGCTACAGTCATGTCACTGCATAAGGGAGTTCCTTCCACAGATGCAGGCAAATACAGACCTATAACTCTGACCAGCCTCATATGCAAAGTCATAGAAAAACTTGTCAAGGAACTAATCAATCAGGACATAGGAAAAGTACAGTTGTGTACCTACCATAAATGTAGATGTTCGAGTGTATTCACTGTTGCAGTCATTACAATTGGGTTATCATGCTGGCGGACTACCCGCAGTCGACCTGAATTCCAAAGTCCTGGTCTGGTGTCGGTTGCTGTAGCCTCCTCCCTGACGTCAGTGGTATAAAAGATGCAGCAGACACCATTTTCCTCAGTTTTTCTTGCCCCAGATGACAGGTGCCCCCAAAAGGGTAGGCTAATTTATGCCAACAAACATGCATGCAGTTAAGTAAAACTCTACCTTCATCTACAAGCAAATACACCACATAGGTCGTATAGAATAGAGAAGTACAGATTAGACCCAGCAAAGGAAAGGGGGATGGTGGGTGGGTAACCTGGACTCCAACAGTGAATACACTTGAACATCTACATTTATGGTACATACACAAATGTACTATGTTCATCGTATTTCACTGTTGCAGTCATTACAATTGGATTGAATCCCAAAGCTATGGTTGGGCGGCTGGGGCTAAAAAAGATTAGGAGAGGCTATGAGGCCCTGCAGAACTGCAGTGGCAAAGCCTGCTCTAGATTTCGAGTAGAGAGGTAAGTGATTGACTTTGTAAAAGTGTGCCCCGAACTCCAAGTTGCAGCATCGGAGATGTCTTTGGCTAGTACTCCTCTGAGGAAGGCTGCTGAATTGGCTGCTGCTCTTGGTTGAATGTGGTCTAATGCTCTTAGGCACTGATTTGCCATGCTGTGAATAGCAGAAACGAATGCTGTGGCCTATCCATTTTGAAATAGTCTGCTTTGAGATAGCCTTGCCTTGTGATCCTGCAGCATATGCCACTAGAAGTTGTTCAGTTTTTCTGAAAGCTTTGGTTCTGTCCAAGTAGAAACGTAGTTGCCTGTGAATGTCCAAAGAATGCAGAAGTCTCTCACCCTTATTCTGTGGGTTTGGATAAAAGGTAGGCAAATTAATTGTTTGACTCAGGGCCACACTGGACACTACCTTACGCATAAATGTCGGGTTTGTCTTCAGAGAAACCCTGTCCTGATGGAAAATGATAAAGGGTTCCAAAGCCATGAGTGCTTGTAACCCTGAGACTCGTCTTGCAGAGGTTATTGCTAGGAGCAAAGCTGTTTTCCAAGATAAGAATTTTATATCAGCTGTAGATGCTGGTTCAAAAGGAGGCAGTGTGAGTTTTTCCAAGACATAATTTAGGTCCCATGCAGGTATTGGTGCTCTCCTTGGGGGTCTTATGTTTTTGGCCCCTCTGAGGTCCTGCCTTAGTAATGGATGAGAGAATAGAGGTGGTTCTGTATTGTAGTGAGCTGAAATGGCAGAGGCATGAATCTTAATTGAGGAAAAGGATAGGCCTTTGTCCACCATCTCAGTTAAGTATTGTAAAATCTTAGGAATATTTGGTACAACTGTGTCCATTCCTTGTGCCTGGTTCCAAGCACAGAATCTCTTCCATTTTTCTGCATAAGATTTTCTGGTGCTTGGCCTCCAAAATAACATCCATCACTGCTTTAGACAGAGGCGTGTTTTGAATGGTTACATTATCCACTATGCTGCCAGGTTTAAGGTCCTGAGTTGGCTGTGCAAGATCTGACTGTTTTGTTGAGTCAGTAAGTGAGGAATTTGAGACAATGTCCAGGCTGGGCATCGAGACAAGCTGATTAGGATTGGGTACCAGTGCTGGCCGGGGCCAGTCTGGGTCAATCAGTATAATTTTTGGCTTCTCTTGTCTGACCTTTAGGAGTACCTTAGGGAGAAGAGGCAGTGGGGGAAGGCATATACTGTTAATTTTTTCCAGCTGAAAGATAGAGCGTCCACTTTCCATGCTAGCTTGTGATAAGTCCTTGTGCAGAATTTCTGTAGTTGGCAGTTGTGAGGCGAGGTAAAGAGGTCTATGTCCGGGCATCCCCATTTCCTTATGCTGAAGACTTGTGGATCCAATTTCCACTCATGGGGATCCATTAGGTTTCTGCTTAGTTCGTCTGCCAGAGAATGTATCCTTCCTGGCAAGTATTGTGCTTGCAGATGTACTTGGTAAGTCAATGCTGTGTCCCACAAAGTCATGGCTATTCGGCAGAGGGGGTAGGAATGTGTGCCTCCCTGCTTGTTTATGTACCACATGACTGTAGTATTGTCCGTCTTTATCAATAGTTGTCCTGGATGAAGTAGATCCTTGAAGGCTGTCAGGGCATTTTGAACAACTAGCATCTCTTTTTGACTGATATGTAGATGCATTTGGCTTGCGGACCATGTGCCCTGAATACATCTTCCTGCCATATGGGCCCCCCAGGCATAATCTGATGCATCTGTTGTTAATGTCTGCCTGGCTGTGGGTAAAGTGAAAGGCTGTCCCTTGTTGTGGTGACAGTCCTCTGCCCACCATCGAAACTCCTGTTGCAGGCAGGGAATGAGGATAATTATTGTTTCCAGGCTGTGGCAATGTTGAGTCCGAACACTTTTTAGATACCATTGTAGTTTCCTCATATGCAGTCTTGCATATGGAATTAGCAGTATGCAGGATGCCATGAAGCCCAAAGCCTGCAGAATTTTTCTTGCAGATAACTGGGTCTTTGTTGCCAACATTTTGAAATAAGTAGTCAGTTGTCTTTGTCTGGCGTGAGATAAGCCATCTGGGCAGTTGTATTTAAGCTTGCACCCAGGAATATTATCTCTTGTGAGGGTACTAGTTTTGATTTCTTTTCATTTACTGTGTACACCCTAGGCATGTTAATAATCTTTTTACACATGCCAAATGCTGTAGCAGAATGTCTTTGTTCTCTGCTTGAATAAGGCAATCGTCCAAGTAAGGATAAATTTGTATTCCTCTGTCTGCAAAATGCAATTACTGGTGCCAGGCATTTTCTGAAGACCCTGGGCGCAGTAGATAAGCCAAAGGGCAGTGCAGAGAATTGGCAGTGCATTGAGCCAGCTATAAATCTGAAGTATAGTCTGCATGAATGTCTGAATGGGACATGCAGGTATGCCTCTTTTAGGTCTAAAGTCACAAGCCATGCCTTCTTGCCCAGCATGGGCAGAAGCTGCTGCAGAGTCAACATTTTGAATTTCAGAATATCCAGAAATGTGTTTAGAATAGACAGGTCCAGTATTGGTCTCCAGGCATTGTCCTTTCTGGGCACCAAGAAGAGCCTCGAGTAAAATCCTTGTCCCTGCACTTGCTGGGGCACTCGCTGAATGACCCTCATGTCCATGACGGCTGAAACTTGTTTTTGAGCCTCTGCCCATTGATTGTGTGGCAGGTCTGGCATTCCGTTTGCCCTTGGCAGGGTGTGAAAATAGAACCTGTAGCCTTGAGAAACTATATTCAGGACCCATTTGTCCTGGGTAATCCTGTGCCAATTTTGTGAAAAAAGTGCTAGTTTTCCCCCTAAAGGGGCTGGGAAAAGATAAGTGCTCGGTGCTGGCAGGGGAAAGTCATTGAGACTGTTTCCCTGTATGGCTCTGATTTATCTTCTCCACTTTTGGAGGTAGAAGCACCCCATTGTTTAGACCTGTATGAGCCCTGGAGCTGGGATCTGCCTCTGGGCCGTCTGTATCTGCCTCCTTGTGGCCTGTCTGACACTGGAAAGGACCAATTCTTTGCAGGCCAGTTCCTGCTAAATCTGGGAGGTTGTACCTGTAAGAAATCCTTGACTGTTTGCATAGATTTAGCTTTGTCCTCCATTTTCTTCAACACCTCTTCTGCTTTAACTCCAAACAAGGTATCATGCTGTAATGGAGCATCTAATAATTTTACTTTAACATGATCAGGCAGATTCTGTTCCCTTAACCAAGCATGCCTCCTAATGACAGAACCCGTAACAGCAGCCCTGCAGGAGGCCTCCAGAGAATCAAAACCACATTGCAAAGTATGCTTTCCCACTTGTTCAGCTGCATGCAATAAATCCTGTATTTCTTTGTTTTCTGCACATTCAGAATTTGTCAACATTTTCTGTTTTAGTAGTGACATAAGATATCGTTGATATTTAAGCATATGAAACTGACAATTTAAGGCCCTTACAGCCAAAGTAGCAGAAGTGTAAATCTTTTTCCCCCATCTGTCCAGGGCCCTTGAATCCCTATCAGAGGGAATAGGGTTTTTTGCAGTGGACGCCTTTACCCCTTTGGAACCCTGAGAAACAGTTTCTGAGTCAGCAGCAGGGTTTCTATAAAGAAATTTATGTGAATCAGGAACCCTGTAGTATCTGTCTGGCTTAACAGGAGCTGGTGATAAAGAGTCAGGAGTGAGACTGAACTCTATAAATACATCATCTACAATGTCTAAAACAGGAGGAATAGCAAGGGGCCTGTGCTGAGGTAGTAAAAGAAAATATCGGAGCCTTTTCTTAGATTCTGAGTAATCTTGGCTTTCACAAGGAAAATGCTCCCTCATAGTATGCAGGGTTTCCCCCCAAAGGAATAATCTTCGGGAGGAGAGGCTGAAGGGATAGATTCTTCAGCAGCAGAATCCTCATATGGAGGAAGAGAGTATCCCTGTTCAGAAGAGGAATCAGAGGAAATGGAAACTTGATCTGAAGATTCATATTCTGTCTCCTGTCTAGGTCTCTTATCAGGAGGGGGATGGGAACCCCTGATCAAAGTAATTAGGTCTTCAACCATTTTAAGCATCTGTATTTTAGGCATGGAGGCCTGTTCTGGTGAATGTTGTACTTGTTTCTTTGTCTTTAGAGGTGGTTTAGTCTTTGCCTTTGAAACTAAAGTTGTTTTTACATATAACTGTGTAGGCCTGAAAACACCATCAGAAGCCGATGCCTGCTCAGCGGCTCCGGACCCATCTGAGGGAATAGTTTCCGAGGGTCCAATACCTTAAGTTTCCAGCGGCCTAGTTGGCTCCACGTGGGAGTCGGAAGCGGCCTGTGGCTCTGAGGTAGCGGGCATCAGGGGCTGCGAAAGCGCCTCACTGAGAACCGGCGACTGGCCTAGCTGAAGCCTCGTCGTCGGTTTTGGACCTCGATTGCCTATCCTTTTCTTTGCGCTTTTTATAAATTCCGGTAGTCTGCTGTTCAGACGGCATTATATAATTAAATCTTCTGCCAAAGTAATGAAATGCAAAATCGTACCGACGCGCAGTAGTGCGTTGGTTAAATCTAGTACAAAACCGACAACTAGCAACGTCATGGTCAGGGCCTAGGCAAGGAATGCAGTAAGAATGAAAATCCTTATGAGGTATTTGCTTCCCACAAGAAATACAATTATTAACTTTTTCTGACATCGGTCTGGAGCAAGAAAAAAGTTTCCCAAACGGGGTACTTAGCTTTACTGAAGACTTCGGATCTGAAATTCAAACTTGAAAATCTTTGGAGTCGGCTGACCAGCACTTGCGAACTGCTTTTGCTTCGGGCATCGCGCAGCAAGAAAGACTGCAGAAAATGGCGTCGGCTGCATCTTTTATACCCCTGACGCACTGACGTTAGGGAGGAGGTGACAACAACCGACGCCGGACCAGGACTTTGGAATTCAGGCCGACTGCAGGTAGCCTGCCAGCAGGATAACCCAACTGTAATGACTGCAACAGTGAAACACGGTGATCATCATCCAAACAGTTAACCAGTCTCAGTTTGGACTCGCTAAGGGCAGGTCATGCTTACTCAAACTTATGGATTTTTTTGAAAATGTCACCAAAGCAATGGATTAAGGCAAAATGATACACACTGCATACCTTGTTGTGGCCAATGTTTTTTGACAATTCCCCACTCAAACATGAAAGAAAAGTCAAATAAACTGGGAATAAACCCCTATGTCACTTGCTGGATTGCCAGCTGACTCACAGACATGATGCAGATAATCAAAATAGGGGAACTTGCTTCCATAAAGAGACCAGTCACCAGTGGAATCCCCCCCCCAGGATTCTGTGCTGGGACCTCTCCTGTTTGGAATCTACTCTTCTGAAGTAAAAGCCAATACCATAGGGCTCTGGCTGACTAAGACTGGAGATAACTTAAAGCTAGGGACAATCAATCAATCCCCAAACGACTTTGGCCATCTAGAGGAAGGTTAGTCTCAAAATAAATAACTGTTGTGAAATCAAGGTCAGAAAATAAATGCTAAAAAATGTATTACTGTATTCTTTGGCAAGTCATCTACCCCAGGGACTGATCACATTGACAATTCACCACTAAGAGCTGACCCTGTTGTTCAGGATTTGGAAACTTACATGGACGGTGACCTAATGTTTGAACAACTTGCGTCTATTACTGTAGGAAGGTCATTCTAAATTGCTGCACAAAGTATAAAAAAATGGAATGTGTCTAGAACTAGGGGTGTCACTGTCCCCCTTTACTCAGTCCTCATTAGGCCAATCATCGAATATGCCACCTTTGGCATGTACCAAGGACTTGCAAGATGTCTGTACACTGAGTAACAGATCAAATCTAGTTCTCCCAGTGTGAAAACAAACTAACACAGAAGGCCAATAGACTCATGTTTACAGGTAAACGTCAGTAACTGGCTAGTTAAGTGTACTGCCTGGATACTAGGAAAAATGAAATAGAGCGCCTGGAGGAAAAAAAATTGGCATGTACCAGTCCAGAAACAAGCAACAACTGAAACACCCACTGAGATACCTTACTAAAAGGATAGAAGGCCTAAACAACACATGCCCTACACAGATGGACTCAAATCTCGTCACTATACTCGGTGTTCTACAGACTACTAAGAGGTGACCATCCTCCGACCCACTACTAATGGATTTACTGCACATCGGTAAGTCAAATGGCATCAGAAATTCTCTGTCTAGGGATTGAAACCTCTTCTGCAACATCAACAGAATGTTTTGGAGGGACAGATATATTTTGCACAGGATACTGCTGCTATGGATTAGACACCCCAGCCACATAAAACAAGTTCATCCCTGTCCATTTTCAAGTGCAACTTAGATGTATGGATGGGAAACAAAATTGACTCCAGGACTGCTTTACTCTCTTGTACTACTAATGGACAGCTGTAGCTCCTAAATCGTACATCTCATGCACACGTCTTCTCAAATTATCTATTGTATGATCCCAGCTATTCTCAATAAGGGTAACATGTGATTATCAACCATGGGATGGATAAAGCCAATCTGTAACCAAATGAGATGAGGTGTTTCAAGCATAAAAAAGGAAATGGGCTATACTTAAAATGGCCTGCAAGGGCAACTAGCCTAGTACTCGTCTATGAGCCTAAGAAACCACTCCTCCTGGTTACATTATCATTAGTAAAAAAAAGACTGAATAGCTAAAATGTACTGGGGTTGTGCCCATGACCTTTCAAGCTACCTTCGAAATCTATAACCTACTTCCTCAACTAATCCACAACACAGCAAAGAAATATGAATAGCTAAACTCCACCTAAACAATAAGAAATCCATAATCCTTGTAGTCTCCTACATTCCCTTTCTCCCAAAACTGCCAAGATTGCCAAAAACATACTTAGCTATTTATCATATACTTTAAAAGAAACCATAATGACCTATGAACTTAACAGATTGTACTAACAAACCTAACATTACTCCCCATGGATTTCACTCAGCTGATCCAACAACTACACAGATTTGACTAAGTATCCCCCAAAAAATAAATCCATACTACATACACTGCATACTGTCAACCAACCCTGAAAAAATTTAACCTAGCCAGCAGCCTCTCAGATTCTCTCAGTAACCACCACCCTCACCTAAATCAACAGAAAATACCACCAGCCCACAGACTCCTATACTTCAAACTCTGAGAAACTTAACTATTTGAAAATCCATATTTAATGACACACAAAAACATGACTGGGAACACTTTAAATATCTGCCTCTGGATGAAGCTGTCACTTCAAAAACTCATTTTTAACCATGCCAAACCAACCAACCTCCTACTGATATATGAAAGAGAAAAAAAATTCTGTCCCATGGCTAACTCAAAACAAATAATGAGAGGCAGACAGCGCCTGGAAACAATGGCACAAAACCAGGATCCCAAGCTGCCTAGATGCATATTAGTGCCTCAAAAACCACACAAAGGCACAAGTTTGTTATGACAAAATGAACAACTTCGCCACAAACCAGACCACACATACCACTGACACCATTTACTACCCTGTATCTATCCCAATTACTAGACCCATTAACAAAAGACTACATTCTAGTCCTATGGAAAGCTTCCTTCACAAATTCATTTACACAAAGGTGGCACATCCAGCAAACTGTCAAAACTATCACACTATAGCAATCCTTCCTCCCCTCTCAAAAGTACTTTTGAAATGCCTACATCAACTCCTAACCTTTCTACTTTCTCCTACCTAACATAGCTTTTGACCCTATGACAGTACCAAAAACTGCCCTACATTTCCTAGATACAAATAGTCTATGTAAAAACTCAGGTAATTTTGTCTCCACTGGTTTCCTGGACTTGTCAGGAGCCCTTGACATGGTCTTAACTACTCCCCCCCCCCCAAAGACAATCTTAAGCCTCATAAATCTCTCAACTAGCTGGTTCACTAGCTACCTAAACAAGCACACCCAGTCTGTAAAATGGAATGACTTTCAAATCCACCTTCCTTCTAGTCACTAAAAGAAGTCCCCCACGGCTCCACACTTAAACCAATACTTTTCAATATCCTCATTAATGACATGCATAAGGAATCAAAACTCACTGCCATAATACAAAATATGCTTACAACTCCACTTTAGTTTGCTCTTCTCCAAATATTCCTACCTTAGAAACCATCACAAAAGAAATTTTCACTTCTGTAGAAAACTGGCTAAGTCTCAACACTTCTTAAACCCATACTATTCCTTCCCAAAAACATAAAACAAAACAGCACTAACCTTAGTATTATCTATTCAAACACAAAAATTGAATTCACCACCAACACAATATTACTAGAAGTCATTGCTGAGGAGTTAAAATTTGATCTGCAGATTGACAATACAGTCAAAAAGACACTGCAACTAGGTTCTGTTCTCTTTACAAAACAAAGCACAGGCACTGTGATCACAGGAAAAAACAACTGCCACCTCCTTTCTCCTTCCTACCGTCCTACATGCCTCTACAATATTCACAAATCTCAACTCTTCCAAACACAAACTAGAAAGTGCCTACAATAAAAAAAGAAGTTATGTACTCACCATAACGTTCCACCAGAGTAGGTAACGTCATTCGTCAGCAACTTGTGGGTTACGGATCCGATAAGGATCCGAGCCAGCAGCATACCAAGCTAAAGATCTGCGCTCCAAGCTCCACCCCCTTACCCATACTACCCTGCAACCGCCTTCCAATCCTCAGATCGCATTTGCCACCAACACAAAAAGTACAGTTTTGTACCTACCATAAATGTAGATGTTCGAGTGCTAATACAGCTGCAGTCATAACAGATGGGTTCTCCTGCCGTCAGGCGGGTCCTCGGTCGGCCGAATTCCAAAGTCTAGGTCCGGCGTTGGTTGTCGTCGCTTCTTCCTTGACGTCAGTGTGACAGGGGTATAAAAGAACCAGCCGACGCCATTTTCTTCAGTTTTTCTTGCCCCAGATGTCAGGTGCCCCAGAAGGAAGGCAATACATAAATTTGTGTAATAAAGCAATGCAATATAATCAAAATACAATAGTGCAAGCAAATACATCAAGAATGAATACCCCAATCAGGTTGCATGAGGAGGTGTTAGTCAATAGGCCTGTCCCAAGAGGGGAAGGAGGGAGGGAAACCTGGACTGCAGCTGTATTAGCACTCGAACATCTACATTTATGGTAGGTACAAAACTGTACTATGTTCATCGTGCATACAGCTGCAGTCATAACGCATGGGTAGAATCCCAAAGCTAAGAAAGGGGTGGTAGGCACTAGGAGGAGCCAGAATGCCCTGCAAGACTGCAGTGGCAAAGCCCGCTCTAGATTTGGAGTATAATGGAAGGTGGTAGTGCTTGGAGAAGGTATGCACAGAACTCCAAGTGGCTGCTTCCAAAATATCTTTGGTAGGAACTCCTCTGAGGAAAAGCTGCAGAGGTAGCCGTGGCCCTTGTGTAGTGAGATCTGATGCCTGTAGGTGCAGTTTTGCCATGAAAAGAATAGCAAAAGCGTATGCAGTGGGCTATCCATTTTGAGATTGTCTGTTTGGAAATTGGCTTTCCTTGAGCTCCTAAAGCATAGGACACAAAGACCTGTTCTGATTTTCTGAAAGGCTTTGTTCTGTCCAAATAATAACGCAGTTGTCTGTGGATGTTCAAGGAATGTAGTAATCTCTCCCCTTTGTTTTGAGGATTAGGATAAAAGGTAGGTAAGTGTATAGCCTGATTCAAAGCTACCCTGGATACCACTTTTGGCATAAAGGACGGGTTGGTTCGTAAGGAAACTCTGTCCTGATGGAAGATGATAAAAGGCTGCACAGCCATGAGAGCTTGTAGTTCCGATACCCTATGAGCTGAGGTAATAGCCAGAAGGAAAGCTGTTTTCCAGGACAAATATTGCAAATCTGATGAGGCAGCTGGCTCAAAAGGAGGCAAGGTCAGCTTTTCTAGAATGAAATTGAGATCCCAAGCAGGTATTGGTTGTTTCCTTGGAGGTTTTAGATTCTTAGCCCCTCTGAGGAACTGTCTTAAGAGGGGGTGAGAGAATAAGGGTGGATCAGTGTTGTATTCTGCAGAAATGGCTGAGGCATGGATTTTGATGTAGGAGAATGAAAGTCCACTGCTTAGCAGCTCAGCTAGATACTGTAATATTTGAGGTAAATTCAGTTTTCCAGGATCCTGGCCCTTTTTCTCATTCCAGACACAAAACCGTTTCCATTTTGCGGAGTAAGCTTTTCTAGTAGACGGCCTTCTGGCCTCCAAAATGACATCCTGCACCTCCTTGGAGAGTAGGGTCTGTTGTGATGCTAAGGAATCTTCCATGCAGCTAGATTGAGAGTTTTTAGCTGACTGTGAAGAGTTTTGAAGCTGTGCTGAGTCAGAAGAGGCGGCATTAGAGGCAGGGTCCATGGTGGGGAATGCGTCAGGCTCCTCAGGAGTGGGTACCAGTGTTGTCTTGGCCAGTCTGGAGCAATGAGAATCATCTTTGGTCTGTCTGCTCTGGTTTTTAATAGAACGTTGGGCAGCAGAGGAAGAGGTGGGAAGGCATAAACTGTCATTGATGTCCAACTGAAAGAGAGAGCGTCCACTCTCCAGGCCTTTGGATGAAAAATCCTTGAGCAGAATTTTGTCAATTGGTGATTTTTGTGGGAGGCAAAGAGATCTATGTCTGGCCTTCCCCATGCTTGAATTATCTCTGTAAAAACTTGAGGATGCAACTTCCATTCGTGTGGATCTGTCACATTTCTGCTTAGGTTGTCTGCCAGCGTGTTTTCCTTGCCTGGCAAGTACTGTGCTTGAAGTTCGATTTGTAAGTCCAGGGCCATGTTCCAAAGTGACATGGCCAGCCTGCATAGGGGGTATGAATGGGTTCCTCCCTGTTTATGTACCACATTACTGTGGTGTTGTCCGTCCTTATCAGTAGTTGACCTGGTTGCAGAAGGTCTTTGAAAGCTATAATAGCATTTATTACTGCTAGCATTTCCTTTTGATTGATGTGAAGGTGCTTTTCTTTTTGGGACCATTTGCCCTGAATACACCGATCTGTCATGTGCGCCCCCCAGGCGTAGTCCGAGGCGTCTGTTGTGATGACTTGATTTGCTAGAGGCTTGCTGAATGGGAGACCTGTGTTTGTTTGGCATGCTTGAGCCCACCACAGAAATTACTTTTGAAGACATGGAATTAGTGGTATTATTGTTTCCAAACTGTGGCTGTGCTGAGACCATAGGTTTTTCAGGTACCATTGAAGTTTCCTCATATGCAGCTTTGCACATGGGATTAGTAAGATGCAAGATGCCATGAATCCCAGAGCCTGCAGGATTTTCCTTGCAGTCAGCCTGGTGCAATTTGCTAGTGTTCTGAAGTATTGAGTTAGTTGCCCCTGCTTCTCTGGCGTGAGGTAGGCCATCTGGGTGTTTGCGTCCAAGTTGGCACCCAGGAAAATTATTTTCCGAGAGGGTATTAGCCTTGATTTCATTTTGTTGACTGTGTATCCCAGAGAATTCAACAACATTATTACATAAGCCAGATGTTTCAGAAGTATGTGCTTGCTGTCCGCTTGGATCAGGCAGTCGTCCAAATAGGGGTATATTTGTATCCCTTGAAGTCTGCAGTAGGCAATTACTGATGCCAGGCATTTCGTGAATACTCTGGGCGCAGTAGATAAGCCAAAGGACAATGCAGAGAATTGATAATGGGTTGAACCTGCAAGAAATCTGAGGAATCTTCTGCAATTTTGTCTGATTGGGACATGCAGGTATGCCTCCTTGAGGTCCAATGTTACCAGCCAAGACTCCTTGCCCAGCATGGGAAGAAGCTGCTGTAGAGTGAGCATCTTGAATTTTGGTACGAGTAGAAATGTGTTTAGGATGGATAGGTCCAAAATAGGTCTCCAATCTTTTCCCTTCCTTGGTACCAGGAATAGCCTGGAATAAAAACCTTGACGTTGTTCGTGAGTAGGTACCTCTTTTATAGCTTTCATGTCTATGAGATCTGAAATTTGTCTTTGTGCCTCTGCCCTTTGATTGCGTGGCAGGTTTGGCATGCCTCTCATTTTTGGAAGGGTGTGAAAATGGAATCTGTAGCCTCTGTTTATAATGTCCAGGATCCATTCGTCTTTTGTGACAATATGCCAATTTTTTGAAAATAATGCCAGTTTTCCGCCTAAGGGTGCTGCCATTTGAGCCTTGCTTGGCATGCAAAAGGGGAAAGTCACTGGGCTTGCTTTCTGAATGGCTGCGAGTTATCCTCACCACCTCTTTGTGTAGGAGACTGCCACTGTCTGCCTCTAAACGATCCTTGGGATTGCCCTCTGCCCCTCGGGCGCCTGTATCTACCTCTTTGGGGTCTGTCCGTGGCTGGAAAGGACCAATTTTTGGAAGGCCAATTTCTACTGAAACGTGGGGGTTGTACCTGTAGAAAATTTTTCACTGTTTGCACGGATTTAGCCTTTTCCTCCATTTTCCTTAATACCTCCTCAGCATTAGCACCAAATAATACATCCTTTTGTAGAGGGGCATCTAGTAATTTAGCTTTGACATGATCTGGTAAGGTTTGTTCCTTGAGCCAGGCATGTCTACGTATGACTGATCCTGTAACAGCAGCTCTACATGAGGCCTCTAGAGCATCAAAACCACATTGTAAGGTATGTTTACCCACTTGTTCTGCACTATGCATCAAATCCTGCAACTCCTTCAAGTCTGGTTGTTCAGGTTGTGACATTTTACTTCTCAACTGTGATAACAGAAACTGTTGGTACTTTAGCATATGGAACTGACAGTTTAATGCCCTCATGGTTAAGGTGGCCGAGGTATATACATTTTTCCCCACCTTTCTAAGGATCTGGAATCTCTCTCGGAAGGTAATGGATTTTTAGCAGTGGAGGCCTTAATTCCCTTGGAGCCCTGTGAGATAGTTTCTGGGTCAGCAGCATGGCTTTTGTATAGAAATTGGTGTGAGTCAGGAACCCTGTAGTACCTCTCAGGCTTGACTGGGGCTGGAAGTAGAGAATCCGGGTTAAGGCAGGCCTCCGAGTACACATCATCTAGTATGTCCAAGACAGGAGGTATAGCCAGAAGCCTGTGCTGAGGGAGCAAGAGAAATTCCCTAAGCCTTTTCTTGGAATCTGAATAATCTTGGCCTTCCCAGTGGAAGTGTTCCCTTAAGGTATGCAAAGTTTCCCCAAATGAGTAATCCTCTGGGGGGGATACAGAGGGAATGGACTCCTCTGCATCAGAGTCTTCAAAAGGGGAGTAAGAATGTTCCTGTTCATCAGAGTGCTCTGATATAATGGAGCCCTGATCAGAGGAGGGGGATTCTTCTTCCACTCTGGGCCTTTTGTCCGGGGGGGGTTGAGAACCCCTGATAAGAGTAATTAAATCCTCAGCCATTTTAAGCATCTGTTTTTTAGGCATGGGGCCTGGAGATGGGCCCTGTGTAGCTTGTCTCTTAGAATGCATGGCTGCTTTAGACTTGGTGAAAGCCTTGATGGAAAAAGAAGAGGAAGGTCTGAAGACACCTTGAGAGGAGGTAGACCTCTCCACATTTTGAGATTCACCGCCAAGAGTGGCTTCGGTATCTGTAGTCGGGGTGTGGGCCGAGGAGCCTGCGAACTCAGGCACAGGAGACACCGCCAATGAAGTGTCATCGGTAGTCAGGGGCTGCGTAGGCGCCTCGCTGAGAACCGGACCACGTGTAGTCGGCTTTGGCGTGGTGTCGGTAGAGGCCACGGACCTCGTGTGTCGGTCCTTATCTTTGCGCTTTTTAGACAAAACTGGAGTCGGAGTATCAGACGACATAATATAGTTAAATTTTTTGCCAAAATAATGCTGGGCTAACTCTGCCTGACGCTTAATGGTACGTTTGTTGAATGTAGCACAAAAGTGACAGACCGAGACGTTGTGGTCTGGGCCTAAACAAGGAATACAGAGGGAATGGAAATCCTTATGCGGTATTTGCTTCCCACATGAAATACAATTATTAACTTTGTCTGACATCGGTCTGAGGCAAGAAAAGTTTCCCCAACGGGGTACTTAGCTTTCAAGAAGACTTCGGTTGCAAAATTTTCGTAATTTCAGGAGCTGGCCAACCAGCACTTGCGAACTGCTTCTGCTTCAGGCACCGCGCGGCAAGAAAGACTGAAGAAAATGGCATCGGCTGGTTCTTTTATACCCCTGTCGGACTAACATCAGGGAAGAAGCGACGACAACCGACGCCGGACCTAGACTTTGGAATTCGGCCGACCAAGGACCCACCTGACGGCAGGAGAACCCATCTGCTATGACTGCAGCTGTATGCATGATGAACATCAACAAAACAAACTAACAACCTGAGAAAACCTGACTCAAAGACAAAACAATACTCGAGCATCCAAACCAAGTTCAGCTAAATAACTGTTCAGGTTAGGGGGAAGGAGGGAGGGACAGTTGCTGACAAATGAAGTTACCCACTCAGATGGAACATTATGGGGAGTACATAACTTCTTTATCTGAAGTAGTTAACTTCATTTGATCAGCAACCTGTGGGACAGAGCCCCCAGCTACCCAAAATCTTGGGAGGCCCTCAAGGAAGAATATTCCAGAAAACTACAGAGCCAAAAGCAGCCCTTCCTCTAGACACCAAATCTAGCTTATAATGAGAAATAAAGGTGTGAGAGGACGCTCAGGTAGCTGCTGAACAAATGTCATCCAGGGAAACTCTAGACCATAATGCAGCAGACGTTCCCATAGAACACGTAGAATGAGCATGAACTCCCATTGGTTCTGGCAAGCCAGATTCTCTATATGCTAAGAGGATACAACTCAAAATCCACCTGGCAAGAGTCGCTTTAGAAATCGGTTTCCCTAGAAAAGATTTTGCAAAGGAGACGAAAAGTTGGTCAGATCTGCGAAAGACAGACGTCCTCTGTAAATAAAAACGTAACTGTCTGTGAACATCCAGTAAATGAAGTTTATACTCCCTTTTGTTCTGGTAATTGGGGGGAAAAACGGCAAATTAATGGATTGATTAAATGTTTGTCTCGGAAGAAACTTTGGGAAGAAAAGAGGGATTAGTCTTGAGAGATGCCCCGTCCTTGTGAAATACAAGGTATGGAGGTTTGATAGAAAGAGCCTAAAGCTCAGACACTCTCCTGGCTGAGGTAATGGCTACCAAAAAGCCCGTCTTCCATGACAAGAACTTCAGATCAATGGAAGCTGCAGGTTCAAATGGAGGCGTGACTAATGCCTGAAGAACCAAGGTCAGGTCCCATGGTGGGGATGAATTTCTAATAGGAGGTCTCAAAAGAAAGGTACCTTTTAGAAAGGCCTTACAAATTCTGGTAGCAGCGAGAGAACCAAAGTTGTCCCCAATATGGAAATGGGAAATAGCAGCCAGCTGAACCTTTACAGTAGATGAACTGGCCCCCTGCTGAAAAATATGAGACAAGAATTCTAGAACCGCTGGAATAAGAGCGGTAAAGGGATCCAAGTTCTTATGTGAAGCCCAAATGGAAAAATCTTTCCATTTACTACTGTAAATCGTCCTGGTAGAGAGTTTATGTGCCGCCACCAGAATGGACTTGACTAGGGAAGAGATACCGGGAGTCCTGGCAATTAAGGGAACTGGATCAGCCAAGCTGAGAGCTTGAGCTTGTCCAGGTTCGGAGGGGCCATTCCCGAGGGGTGAAAGATGAGATCCGGAATGGGATCCAAGATCCAACGAGGAGCTATGAGATGAGACTGTAGGCAGGGGAACCAGACTTGACGAGGCCAGAATGGGGCTATGAGGATAATCTTGCTCCCCAACAGACGAGCTTTCTGCAAAATTTTGTCATCAGTGGAAGTGGTGAATATGCATAAAGAAGACCGGGCAGCCAAGCATGGACTACAGCGTCTCTGGGGGCTTCCCCTAAACGAGGAATTAGACCGAAAAACTCACTGCACTTTGTGTTGGAAGGCGATGCAAAGAGATCGCAGCAAGGCTGAGCCCACTTGAGGAAGATCTGCTCCACTACGGAAGAATTCAGAGACCACTCGTAAGGGGAAGAGGATAGTTCTGCTCAATTTGTCCGCCAGAATGTTGGACTGACCCGGAATGCGAGTCGCTAACAGGAAGCAGTTGGTGGAGATCGCCCATTCCCAAACTCTCATGGCTTCTCGGTAAAGAGGGAAAGAACTGGATCCCCCGTTTGTTGATATACCAGACCACCGACATTGTCTGACTGGATTGCAATAGTCCCCTGAGGAAGGAAGGCATGCTGGGCCTGCAACGCTAAAAGGACCGCCCTCATCTCTAGTACATTTATATGCAGAACGGTCTCTGTCCAAGTCCACATGCCTTGGATAGTTCGGCTCGCACAATGCCCCCCTCCCACCCTAAGCGGGAGGCATCCGTAGTCACTGTGGCCGGGGGTAGGGGCATAACAAAAGGTCATCCTTCCCGAAGGGCTCGGGATTGGAGCCACCACGAGGGAGTTCCTGCAAACCCTGCTGAGGGGAATCGGCAAGTCTAGCGGAAGGTGTAGAATGGACCACTGGACTTGCAAAATCCACTGTAAAACCCTCATGTGCAGATGAGCATAAGGGATCAAATTGATCGCTATCGCCATGAACCCCAAAGCTCTCAGGACTAACTCTGCTGGGGGAGCAGGAGACTGAAGAAGAGCTAGTACATGTAGAGTCATGTTGTGAAGTCTGTCTGGCGTTAGGAAAGCCTTGACCTGAAGGGAATCTATCCTGGCCCCTATAAAGTCTATAACCTGAACAGGTTGGAGGAACGACTTCTTGACATTTATAGTGATCCTCAACTGGGATGATAAACTGAGGAATAAGTCCCTGGCTAGAGAGAGTAGATGCCTGGTGGGGGCGGTGAGGAGCCAGTCTAGGTACAGGAAGACCTGTATGCCCTGGAGCCTCAGGTGGGCCACTACAACTGCCATGAACTTGGTGAACACCCTGGGGGCTGCGGTGAGACTGAAGGGTAGGACCCTGAACTAGTAATGACTGGCTGAAAGCGGAGAAACCTCCTGGACCGTCAGTCCATGAGAATATGGTAGTACGCATCCTTGAGGTCTATGGAGCACATCCAGTCGTCCTCCTGCAAGAGGGGCAGGATGGATTGGAGCGTGACCATCCGGAATTTCTCCTTGACAATGAAAAGGTTCATTGTTGACAGGTCGAAAATCTGCCTCAAGTCCCCAGTCTTTTTTGGCACCAGAAAGAACCTGGAGTAGATGCCTCATCTGGACTGGTCTGGGGGCAGATGCTGGATGGCTCTTTTTTCTAACAGCTTTTCTATTTCCAAAGCCACGGCCACCCTTTGAGTGGGTGGAACATCTGGGAGGCGCCTTGAGTAAGGGGACTTGTTTATGAAGGGGAATGAATAGCCTCTGGATATTATCTGAAGCACCCAACGATCTGTTGTGAAGGACTCCCATTGAGCCAGGTGCCTCAAAAAAACGGCCCCCCGACTGTCTCCAGAGAGGAGCAGTGGGGCAACCCCTCAGGGCTGCTGCGTGGGTCAGTCGGAAAAGGGTTCCTGTGACCTGAAGTTCTTCGGACCCCCTCTGCCTCTGGGCTGGTATCCACCTTATCCCCCTCTGCCTCTGGGGGAGGAGGAGTCCTCAGCGTTCCGGGCCTGCTGAGATTTCCGGAACCACATCTTCTTCTGCCCTCGCTGGTTCCTGGAGAAGGACCTTTGAGGGGTAGAGAAGCTGATTCCAACGGCTGACAGCGGTTTCCCATCTTTCTCGCCCTGGACCAGCGTCTCGCGGACGGTCTTCCCGAACAGGGTAGACCCGTCAAAGGGTGCATTCGCGAAGGACGCCTTGAAAGGTTCTGAGAAATCACAAAGCCGAAGCCAGGCATGATGCCTTAAGGAGATAACGGACCCGCTAGCTCTAGCGGATCCTTCTGTGGCGTGGGAGAGTAGCCACATAGACGTATTAGACAGCGATTTGAGAGTGGCAATATTGGCCGAGAAAGTCCGTTTATCCTCGGCCAACATGGACTCTGGGGGAGACACAGCATACTCTTTAACCAGGTCCCGCTGCAGTCTGATTACATGGGCGAAGTAATTCAGTGCCCTAATAGAGAAGGTAGCTGAAGCAAACATCCGCTTTCCAATAAGGTCCATTGCCTGAGACTCCTTGATAGGGGGATGGACTGAAGAACTGTCCTAAGCTAGTTCCTTTTTGGTGGCCGCCGCCACCACCATGGCATCTACAGGGGAACCCTTGCTCCACGAAGCTTTGTCTGCAAAGGGGCTTAAAATCTTGTCGGGCCTCCTGGGGATCGGCTCTACAGTGTGCAGTTCCTTCCACGCCCTGGTGGTAATAAGGTCACCCAGAGGCTGGCCGGGGGAGACACCCAAGAGGTAGATGGGCCTGTGTCGAATGCCTCCAGGAATACAGACTCGTCTTGGCGGACCCTCCCCCCCTTTGGCAAGGCATTTCCCTAATGTCACCGAAGGAGACGTCGTCGGGGGGTGACTTGGGAGAACCTTCCCCTTTCCTCCAAATCAGTATCCTTGGTGAGGTACTCAGGAGAGTCCAAGTGCCTTCTTTTGCACAGGTGTCTGTGAGGAATCTCCTCGGGGAGACTGTCCGAGGGCGGCACACCAACGGATTCATGTTCCTCCAAGGGAACTGGCTGGGGCGTCAACTACACAGGCTGTCCCTGGGACTGGATGATGGAGGAAAAGCCGAGCTGCGAGGGAGCGGGGGTGGATCCTGAGGAAAGAGTGAGGGGTCTCGATCCTCTAGAGATAACCCTCTCCACATCTTCGAATGCCAATTGGGAACCGGCCTAAGACAGGTGGCCGTCACCCTCGGATCCGACGAAGGGATCAGTGTCAGAGCCGAAGCTTTCAGATCCGAGTGGACAGTGTGCTCCGACCGCAAAGGAGCCGAAGACACACTCGCCCCCTCGGATCCGATGCCAGGCTCTCAGCTCCGAGAGCTCGGATCCAAAAAGGGATCAGATAAGCTCGAGGGCATGGCCGGCGTCGAGGTAGCAATAACCATCTGTGCCGACTCCATGACTCTGAGGCTCCTCGGATCCGAAGACTCCGAAACCCGGTAGTAGATCGGAGAAGGCGCTATCGGGGCAAACAGTGGAGCTGAACTCCCCAAGGCAGCAACACTCCCATCTGCAGCTGAGTTTGCTGGAAGCGAAGCATCATCCGGCCCATATCTGCCTCCGAGAGGCTACGAGTAGATCTGGAAGAGGCCGCCGACGCAACAACCTCGAAGATAGTCGGGCCTCCTCCTCCAACGAGAAGCATGGGGAACAGAGCTGTGGGGAAGGTGGCTTGGCAATCTTTAATGGAGAGGAGAGAAAGTACAGTTGTGTACCTACCATAAATGTAGATGTTCAAATGTATTCACTGTTGCAGTCATTACTCTGGGGTTATCCTGCTGGCAGGCTACCCGCAGTCGGCCTGAATTCAAAAGTCTAGGTCCGGCGTCTGTTGCTGTCGCCTCTTCCCTGACGTCAGTGCGCCAGGGGTATAAAAGATGCAGCCGACGCCATTTTCTTCAGTTTTTCTTGCCCCAGATGTCAGGTGCCCCCAAAATGGTAGGCTAAAAAATTATGCCAATAATTATGCATGCAGTAAAATAATCATTTCCTTCATCTACAAGCAAATACACCACATAGGTTGTATAAGACAGAGAAGTATAGGCAAGTCCCAGCAAAGAAAAGGGGGGTGGTGGGCGGGTAACCTGGACTGCAACAATGAACACACTCAAACATCTACATTTATGGTAGGTACACAACTGTACTATGTTCATCGTGTTTCACTGTTGCAGTCATTACTCTTGGGTTGAATCCCAAAGCTGAGGTTGGGTGGCTCGGCCTAAATAGGATTAGGAGAGGCTATAAGGCCCTGCAGAACTGCAGTGGCGGAGGCTGCTCTGGATTTAGAGCAGAGAGGTAAATGGTAGTGCTTTTTAAAAGTGTGCACTAAACTCCAAGTTGCAGCCTCTAAAATGTCTTTGGTTGGTACTCCTCTGAGAAAGGCTGCTGAAGTGGCTGCTGCCCTGGTAGAATGAGGTCTAATGCCCTTGGGCACTGATTTGCCATGTTGTGAGCAGCAGAAACTAATGCAGTGGCCTAACCATTTTGAATAGTCTGTTTTGAAATAGGCTTTCCTTGAGATCCTGCAGCATATGCCACTAAAAGTTGCTCAGTTTTTCTGAAAGCTTTAGTTCTGTCCAAGTAGAAGCGTAGCTGTCTGTGTATGTCCAAAGAATGCAGAAGTCTCTCACCCTTATTCTGTGGGTTTGGATAAAAGGTAGGCAAATGAATGGTTTGGTTAAGGGTCACACTGGACACTACCTTAGGCATAAATGTTGGGTTTGTCCTTAGAGAAACCCTGTCTGGATGGAAAATAATGAAAGTTTCCACAGCCATGAGTGCTTGTAACTCTGAAACTTGTCTTGCAGAGGTTATTCCTAGGAGCAGAGCTGTTTTCCAAGATAAAAACTTTATATCAGCTGTACTGGCTGGCTCAAAAGGCAGCAGTGTGAGTTTTTCCAAGACATAATTGAGGTCCCATGCAGGTATTGGGGCTCTCCTTGGAGGTCTTATGTATTTGGCCCCTCTGAGGTACTGCCTTAGTAATGGATGGGAAAAAATAGGAGGTTCCGTATTGTAATGAGCTGAAATGGCAGAGGCATGAATTTTAATTGATGAAAAGGATAGGCCTTTGTCCAGCATCTCAGTTAGATATTGAAAAATCTGTGGAATATTTGGTACAGATGTGTCAATTCCTTGTGCCTGGTTCCAAGCACAGAATCTTTTCCATTTTTCTGCACAAGATTTTCTGGTACTGGGCCTCCTGGCCTCCGAAATAACATCCATCACTGCGCTTTAGAGAGAGGTGTGTTTTGTATGGTTGCATTATCCGCCATGCTGCCAGATTTAGGGTCCTGAGTTGGCTGTGCAGAATCTGATTGTTTCGCTGGGTCAATAAGTGCGGAATTAGAGGCAATGTCCAGGCTGGGCCTTGAGACAAACATTTTAGGAATGGGTACCAGTGCTGGCGTGGCCAGCCTGGGGCAATCAGAATCATTCTTGGCTTCTCTTGTCTGACCTTTAGGAGTACTTTGGAGAGGAAAGGCAGAGGAGGAAAGGCATATACTGTTAAGACTTTTCCAGCTGAATGACAGAGCATCCACTTAACATGCTTGCTTGTGATAAGTCCTTGTGCAGAATTTCTGCAGTTGGCAGTTGAGGGGAGGCAAACAGATCTATGTCTGGGCGTCCCCATTCCTTTCTTATCATGCTGAAGACTTGTGGATCCAGTTTCCACTCGTGGGGATGCGTGAGGTTTCTGCTTAGTTCGTCTGGTAGAGTATTGTTCTTTCCTGGCAGGAATTGTGCTTGCAGGTGTACTTAAGTCAATGCCGTGTCCCACAAACTCATGGCTTGTTTGCAGAGGGGGCAGGAATATGTGCCTCCCTACTTGTTTATGTACCACATGACTGTAGTATTGTCCGTCCTTATCAGTAGCTGTCCTGGATGGAAAAGATCCTTGAAAGCTGTCAGGGCATTCTGAACAGCTAGCATCTCTTTTTGATTGATATGTAGATGCATTTGGCTTGTGGACCATGTGCCCTGAATACATTTTCCTGCCATGTGTGCTCCCCAGGTATAATCTGATGCATCTGTTGTTATTGACTGCCTGGCTGTGGGTAGACTGAATGGCTGTCCCTTGTTGTGGGGACAGGCATGTGCCCACCATCGAAACTCCTGCTGCAGGCAGGGAATGAGGGTAATTAATGCTTCCAGGCTTTGACAATGTGGAGTCCAGACACTTTTTAGGTACCATTGAAGTTTCCTCATATGCAGTCTGGCATATGGAATTAGCAGAATGCAGGATGCCATGAAGCCCAAAGCCTGCAGAATTTTTCTTGCAGATAACTGGGTCTTTGATGCCAACATTTTGAAGTAAGAAGTTAGTTGCCTTTGTTTGTCTGGCGTGAGATAAGCCATCTGGGCAGTTGTATTTAAGCTTGCACCCAGGAATATTATCTCTTGAGAGGGTACTAGTTTTGATTTTTTTTCGTTTACTGTGTACCCTAGGCAAATTAATAATCTTTTTACGAACGCCAGATGCTTTAGCAGTGTCCTTGTTCTCTGCTTGTCTAAGGCAGTCGTCCAAGTAAGGGCATATTTGAATTCCTGTTTGCCTGAAAAATGCAATTACTGGTGTCAGGCATTTTGTGAAGACCCTGGGCGCAGTAGATAAGCCAAAGGGCAGAGCAGAGAATTGTTAGTGCATTGAGCCAGCTATGAATCTGAGGCATCTTCTTGCAAGATTGTCTGATTGGGATATGCAGGTATGCCTCTTTTAGGTCCAAAGTTACAAGGCAAGCCTTCTTGCCCAACATGGGCAGAAGCTGCTGCAGAGTTAACATTTTGAATTTTGGAACGTCCAGAAATGTGTTTAGAAAAGACAGGACCAGTATTGGTCTCCAGGCTTTGTCCTTTCTGGGTACCAAGAAAAGTCTTGAGTAAAATCCTTGTCCCTGCTCTTGTTGTGGTACTTGCTGAATGGCCCTCATGTTCATAAGGGACAAAACTTGTTTTTGGGCCTCTGCCCATAGACTGTGTGGCAGGTTTGGCATACCTCTTGCCTTTGGCAGGGTGTGAAAGTGGAACCTGTAGCCCTGGGACACTATATTCAATACCCATTTGTCCTGGATGATCATTTGCCAATTTTGAAAGAAAAGTGCTAGTTTTCCCCCTAAGGGGGCTGCAAGAAGATAAGTGCTTTGTGCTGGCACAGGCAAGTCATTGGGACTGTTTCCTGTATGGCTGTGCTTTGTCTTCTCCACTTTTGGAGGTAGAAGCGCCCCACTGTTTAGGCCTGTATGAGCCCTGGGGCTGGGATCTGCCTCTGGGACGTCTGTATCTGCCTCTTTGTGGCCTGTCCGACACTGGAAAAGACCAATTCTTTGTAGGCCAGTTCCTGCTAAATCTTGGTGGCTGAACCTGTAAAAAATTCCTTTACTGTTTGCATAGATTTCGCTTTGTCCTCCACGTGGGAGTCGTCAGCGGCCTGTGGCTCTGAGGTAGCGGGTGTCAGGGGCTGCGAAAATGCCTCACTGAGAACTGGTGAACTAGCAACAGGCTTAGCGGAAGCCTAGTCATCGGTTTTGGATCTCGGATGCCCGTCCTTCTCTTTTTCCTTGCGTTGTTTTTAGAAACTCCGGTCGTCTGCTGTTCCGACTGCATTATATAATTGAATTTTCGGCCAAAGTAATGAAAAGTAAAATCAAACCGACACTTAATAGTGCGTTGATTGAATCTAGCACAAAACCGACAGCTAGCAACATTATGATCAGGGCCTAGGCAAGGAATACAGTAAGAATGAAAATCCTTATGAGGTATTTGCTTCCCACAAGATATACAATTGTTAACTTTTTCTGACATCGGTCTGGAGCAAGAAAAAAGTTTCCCCAATGGGGTACTTAGCTTTAATGAAGACTTCGGATCTGAAATTAGTCTGTGAAAATCTCAGGAGTCGGCCGACCGGCACATGCGAACTGCTTTTGCTTCGGGCACAGTGCAGCAAGAAAGAAATAAGAAAATGGCGTCGGCTGCATCTTTTATACCCCTGGCGCACTGACGTCAGGGAGGAGGCGACAGCAACCAACGCCAGGACCTAGATTTTGGAATTCTGGCCGACTGCGGGTAGCCTGCCAGCAGGATAACCCAAGACTAATGACTGCAACAGTGAAACATGATGAACATCTGGGCATCTGTCTGTTCTGGGGGGAGGCAAAGAGATCTGCTTGTGGAGTACCCCACCTGTGGAGAAGGTCCAGGAATACCTCTCTAGGAAACATCCATTCGTGAGAGGGAGCTGAAGTTCTGCTGAGTTTTTCTGCCATAACATTCTCTGTTGAGGGAATATATACTGATGCCAGGTGGATCTGGAGTGATGATGTTAGGTTCCATATCTGGCTGGTCAGGCTGCAGAGGGGGTAGGACTTTGTTCCCCCTTGTTTATGTACCACAGGAGTCATATTGTCTGTGATTACGTTTAGGGTTCCTGGCTGAACAACTGACTTGAATGTTAGAAGGGCCAACAGTAATGCCCTCATTTCCTTGATGTTGACATGGTCCTTATGTCTTAGAATGGACCATCTGCCTTGCACAGTGAATTGATTCTGTTTTTTTAGCAGCACTGCACCCCACCCCAAGTCTGATGAATCTGCGGAGACCTGTTGTAGGGGGGCTAGAACCTGTAGGGGTTTCCTTGGTTGAGATGAAGTGCTGAAACCCACCAATGGAATTCCTTCTTCAGACACAAAAGTAGGGGGAAGGGGCAAGTCCAGGGTCTGGGAGTGCTGGTTCCATAAGTTTTTTTAGGATCCACTGGATTTTTCACATGTGGAGTCCTGCCAGAGGTAACATGGGTATAAGGGATACCATGTGGCCTAACATTCTCAGGAATTCCCGAGCTGTCAAGGAGGAGTGGGTGAGTTTTTGAAGTACAGACAAGGGTCTAAGATTCTTTGGTCTGGGATGAAGGCTTTCATTCTGTCTGTTCTGATCCTGCATCCCAAGAAAACCAAGTCTTGAAGGGGAGTCAGGTGAGACTTTTCGTGGTTTATGGTAAACCCTGAGTTAGGGTGGACGTTACCTGTTGTAGGTGGAGTTGAAGAACTTGGTGGTCTTGGTGAAGGATGAGCAGGTCATCTAGATATGGGTATATCTGTATACCCAGAGTCCTGCAGTGAGCAATGAAGGGGGCTAGACACTTTGTGAACGCTCAAGGAGCAGTGGAGAATCCAAAGGGCAAGGCAGAGAACTGAAAATGGCAAGAACCTATTGCAAAGCGGAGGAATTAACTGGAAGTTGGATGTACAGGAATGTGCAGGTAAACATCCTTCAAATCCAGGGCTACCATGAATGCCTGTGTTGGAATGAGTGGCAAGAGCAGGGGTAATGTACTTATTTTGAAGCTGGGTACCTTGAGGAAGAGGTCTAGGAAAGATAAGTCTAGGATTGGCCTCCATGGGCTGTCTTTCCTTGGTACCAGAAACATTTTGGAGTAGAAGCCTATGTTTCTTTGTGGGCAGGGTAACTGTTCTATGGTACCCTGAGCTAGGAATTGTTGAATGATGGGTGGGAAAAGGTGGGTTTGGTTTTTTGGTGGTTGGGGGATACCCTGGAAGGGTGATAACATTCATCAAGCCATGAAATATCCCCCCTGAATGATGGAGAAGACCCATTGTTCTGATGTGATTATCCACCAGGAGGGTAGGGAGGTGGTGAGATGAAGGGATAGGGGGGTGTTTGGGTCAAAAGGTGCTAAGTCACAGTGGAAGTGGATTGGTCAGACTCCAAAAGGGTGTGGTGGGAGAGTTGGTGGGAAACCTGGGAGTACAGCTTTTCCTTAGTTGTCTACGTCCCTTAGACTGAGGAGCTGTGTGCGAGGAATGTCTTCTCACAAAAGGTTTTTGTGAGTAGTTCCTGTGGTACCTGGGTATAGGGGGGGAACCAATAAATGCTTAAGGTTTTGTAGTTTTTTTCCTTTTTCTTGAAGGGATTTGAGAAGCTCTGCTGAAGCTTGGCCAAACAGGGCCTTATTGTCCAGGGGTGCGTCAAGCAATTTTGTTTGTACATCCATAGGGAGAGGTTGTAACCTCACCCCGGAATATCACCTCAAACCTGATCCTGATGCAGCAGATTTAGATGAGGCTTCCACAGCATCATAACTGCCTTAATGGAGTGCCTAGTCACTTGGGATGCTGTAGAAAGCAGGGTGTTGATTTGGGCTTTAATGGGGGAGTCAGGGGCCTCAGAGAGGAGGGTAGAGGCGTTGGTGATGGAATCCATGACATACTTAGCCATATGCATTTGATAGCTGAGAGCCCTTACAGCCAGAGTAGATGAGGTATACACTTTCTTCTCTAATCTGTCCATGAATATGCTGTCTTTATCTGTGAGATATACAGCAGCAGACAGTAACTGTCTTGAAGTTTTGTCAGTAGAAACTGCAAAAACTGCTAGGTCTGCTGGAGGATTTTTCAAAAGGAACTGGGTTTCCTGGGGGACCCTATAGAAGCAGTCAGGGTGTTTTGAGGCCGAGTCTAGGAACTGAGAGGCAGCCAGAAATGCATCCTGGAAAGCGGGTAGTAATGGGGGCACAGCAGAAGAAGGTTGCTCCATTTTTAAAAGGTCACAGTACCTTTTTGTGGTGTCTTCTGATGCCTGCCACTTAAAATGCTCCCTTCAATTTGGGAGATTGTCTCCCCAAAGGTGAATTCTTCCCCTGGGGTCTTAGGAGTAATGAAGTCCTTCTCCACTGGAGTAATGAAGTCCTTGGGGAGTCTATTTGAGATTCATAATTAACAGATTCCTCTGAAGAGGAGTAATCTTCCTCGGATACCTCTAAGGGTTGTCGAGGCGAGGGGCCAGGAGGTAACTTTTGTCTACAAAGCCTGAAATGCCTTAAAGAGACTTTGTGAAAATACTTCCCAGCCAGGAACTGGTTGAGGTTCATGGTGTTTAACTTTTTGTTTTCTCTTCAAAGGGGTAGCCGGTGGAGAAAGAATCGGTGCCGACGTCTGTTTGGGTGGAAGTGTAAGAGCAGGGCCCTCAGACTGAATGAGTCGTGGTTCCCCTCCATCAGGGTCTGATGGCTGATTTGCCTCAGCGGACGTACTTAAAAGTTTCCGCCATTCCAGCTTCCACTGAGTTTCCTGGGCCTGGTTTGGAAATGGAGGTCTGAGAAAATCCCAGGATTTCATCAGCCTCAAGAATCTGCTCAAACGCCTGAGGCAAAGCGTGGGATTCCAGCCTAATTTTCTTGGCCTTCTTCCTCGGTGGCACATCAGATGAGACTACTCCCTTCTTCAATATCGAGCGCAAGACGTCGTAATCTCTGACTTTCTAAATACAATTTTAACACGGCCAGGCAGCTGCGAAGTGTCTTGGGGATGAAAGATTTGCCAACGGGACAGGACGTATGGTTGTGGGCCTCGCCTAAGCAAAACACGCACTTCTCATGCATGGCCTTGTGAGGAATTTGTCTCCCACAAGCGCACTTCCCCTTTCTAGTTGACATGTACATCTTAACAGTAATCAAAGGTAAACAAAAAACCCAACATGGCACTTATCTGTATCAATAAATGAAGTGGTTGTCTGGTCTGGAACGGAAACTGTAAGCAGTCTGCCAGTTCCGAAAGCAGATCACTCCCCCCCCCCCCAAACAGGAGTCAGACGTTCACTGCGGCAGAAAAATTCTTAAGTGGGTACATGCAGACGGCACTTTTATACTCTACATCTGTTAATGGCCCTGACAAGGGATGTCACACGTACCTTCCAGCAGCAAAGACTTTGTTACACTGGCCGGACAACGGAGCTGCAGGCAGCAACCTCCCTACTGTAATGAATACTGCAACATGAGAATAGGAGGACATCAGGGTGGGGTAATAAGTGATTAATTGTATACTGTAAGGAGAGTACTCTTTCCTGGGATACTTGCACAACACTTTGCATAGGGTTCAGATGGCAGCCTATCATGATCAGGTTTTGCTAGAACTCTAACTGGGACTTTCCAGTGGTCACTGATATTCCCAAGACAGTAGGTAGTTTCTTACTTTTTCCAACAACTTGCATAGTAGAAACTTGCAGCCAGTCATTTAGCTGAGAGAAGTGCCATGTGAAATCAAATTACTGCCATGCATTTAGTGAACATTCTTGAGTTTTAGCGAGACTAAATAGCAGGACTCTGAACTCGGACATAAGCACATTAATCTCCTGGATGCTTTGACAATTTTTATGCACAGCATGCATCCTGAAGATCTACTGAGCACATTTCCCTCCTTCTTTGCCTACAAGAGGGAGATGGGAAGGAGCTATACCTGCTACTCAGAACTTGATCTGATAGAGATTTTGGCTGTTGAGATGCAAGACTGGTCTGAGGTCCTATGTATTAATAAACCCCGGAACATCTCTGATCTGGTAGTGAGGGTAGAGGGTGGTGGTCTGTTTTACAATGGTGGTGAAGCTGGTTTAAAGCCCTCTGAATGTTATATTCCTTACCCATTTGTCTTGCATGATGGCTAAACAAGCTTGCTAGTGCAGGGACAGGTTACCCCTGACTGGCTCCATTATGAGGCAGTCGGGCAAGGTCTGAGGGGTTCTGCACCTGCTGCCCAGGGAAAAGGACCATGGAACCCCTAATTCTACAGACCACCTCTGCCTCGTGGGGAGCATCCACTAAAGGGTTCAAAGTCAATACGCCAGGTTTCAATTTGCGGGATGACTCAGGTTTGAACCAAGGTCAGTGATACATTTGACATGTCTGGTGACTAGGGTAGAGTGGTTACTCAAAGAATTTGAGTGCAGCTATGTTGCAGGCAACTGGAGTCCAAATACCAACTCTAGTGCCTGTAAAAACTGTTAACTTGTTCACCAATCCTGGTGGGAGGGACGTGGATCAGGGTTCATCACACAGATGACACCTAGTGAGGCCACTAGGTGTTCGCCAAGTAGAACTCCTGTTTTATTGAGCTGTGCTATCCTGTGTAACCATACAGTGAGCCATTGTGGGTCAGAAGACTCATCACAGGGTGACTGAGTGCTTAATCGGAGTACGTAATCAGTGGAGAGAGTTGGTCACCCACTCAGGACCATCAAGACTGGGCCACTCCTACCATCCGACCCTCACCATTAGCATCTCAACTAACAAGGGATTCCTGGTGTAAAATGAATGGGCTGTAGAGTTCTCATCTCCCTGGGAACCATAGGCTGACTGCTGAACAAAACGGTCAAATGAGATCAGTCATGCAGCAAGAAAAAAATATTCAAATGTGCCTGCTGGTGCTGCTGCCACCAAGGGTCCACACAAATAACAGCTGGTCTCGAAACTGGCTTCAGTACAGATAGGTCAAATGCTGAATACCTGGATGTCAAGAAAAAGATTTCAGGTGGTCAAGAAACACAAATCCCTCAGTGCAGACTCCCTCCACCCATGCCTATGCGCACTCAGTATTAACGGCATGGTAACAGAGTGCCAGAGCCAAATGCATCAGTGTTGAAAGACTCATCTCTGTCAACAATGATTCAGACCTCAGAGAGTTGACTCTCAGCTCAGTATCTCTCAGAACTGAGACAAGGCAAAGGAGCATAAGTTGACCCATGCAGTGTACCCTTACCTATCCACCCTCAAAACAGAAGAAAATGGAAGGACATCCATATCAGCCTGGCCTATTGAAAAAAGGCCAGCATCTTGTAACCCCAGTTGATATGCATGGATGAGCTCCTGATAAGACTAGACAGACCATAAAAACTGCTGAGAAAGAAGCAAATTCCAAAACCATAGAAAGCTGCTTCTCAACGGAAAGGCTTTCTTCTCTCTCAGAAAAAGATCCAGAGCTAATGAAATGTCTGGATATGTTGCTCTCAGAGGAGGAGAGATGTGATGGAGCCAGAACTACTTTAACCAGCTCTGGGATTCTTAGGGTTAGAAACTCTACTCTCTGGGCTCCAGAATCAGCTTTCTTTTTCTCTATCAGTACAGTTATTATCATCTGCTGATACAATTACTCCTCCTTTACTGCAGAGTGCAGTAGCCAAAGGTCTTACAAATTCTGCAGATCTCTTTCAAAATGTTCAAGACCTTGGCTCACCGCACACGCATTATGGATGTCCTACGGCTGAATTCTTTGCCCACAACAGCTGCACTTTCTGAAGCCCGAGGCCTTATTCATAGCTTAGGTTCAAAAGTAGTGACTAGGCATTCAGTCCAACAGATCACTATAAAGTCGAATGAGAAGTTAGTACTTACCATAACGTTCCATGTTAGTTGTCTTCTTCTCGCCTTCTTTCTTGCTGGATGTGTTCGGAGCCAAACCTCGGCTCCGACTCGGCCTAATACTAAAGCTCGAGAGCTATTTTTACCGGCTCGAGGCTATGCTATGTCCCATAATGCTAGGCGTCATATACCCAGATCTCGTTTGATAGCTAACACTATGGACATATACATCCCACCACAAGAGAGAATAATCCACCTAAACATAGATACAAAAATAAAGATACATACATATATATATATATATATATATATATATATATATACACACACACACATATATATATATATATATATATACACATATACATATATATATATATATATATATATATATATAAATAAACAAACCCCTCTAGAAGAGCTAGCAAAAAAAAGGGAGCTAGCTGGGGATATAACTGAGGTGGCAATAACTCTCACAAGGTACTCTAGATCTTCCCAGGCTAGGGGGGTGGGGGGTGGGACGCAAGAAAGAAGGCGAGAAGACAACCAACATGGAACGTTATGGTAAGTACATAACTTCTCAATGTTAAGTTGTCAATCTCGCCTTCATTCTTGCTGAAAGGGACAGCGTCCCTAGCACCCAAGTCCTGGGTGGCTCAATGGAACAAACTCTTGAGTACAGTGAAACCAAAATCAGCCCAACTTCTGGAGGCCATATCAAGCTTGTAATGAGAAATGAAGGTATGAGGAGAGGCCCAAGTGGCCGCTGCGCAAATGGAATCCATCGGCAATCTTGCCTGAAAGGCTTTTGAAGAAGCTAAAGCTCTGGTTGAGTGGGCTCTAGGCTTAGTAGGAAGTCCCCTGTTCCTCAACTGGTAGACCCAACATGATAAGACAGGACAACCACCTGGACAAGGTTACCTTAGAGACTGGTTGGCCTTTCTTCCCTTCCGCATAAGACAGGAAGAGCTGGTTTGATTTTCTCATCTGCTTAGTTCTATCCAGGGAGAAGCGTAATTGACGGTGAACGTCCAAACAATGTAACTTTTGTTCAGCTCTACTGGTATAATTTGGGAAGAAGACTGGAAGATCTATGGTCTGGATTCAGATTTTTCTCCGAGATTATTTTGGGTAAAAAAGATGGATTAGTCCTAAGTGACACTCTGTCTTTGTGAAAAACAAGATAAGGAGGGCGAACGCAAAGGGCTTGAAATTCCGAGACCCATCTTGCTGAGGTGATGGCTACTAAGAAGAGTGTTTTCCACGAGAGCAACTTCAACAAACAAGAAGCCGCCGGCTCAAAGGGAGGAAGAATTAAAGAAGACAGTACCAAATTTAAGTCCCATGGTGGGGGAGGGTCCTTAATCGGGGGCCTAAGTAAAAGGGTTCCTTTTAAAAAGGCTTTGCAAAGTTTGTGGGACATGATGCTGGTCTCTGACAAGCCAACGTGGAAATTTGCAACAGCTGCCAGTTGAACTCTGATGGTGGCTGAGGAGGAGCCCAATCGAAAGAGTTCTGCTAGAAACTCTAGAACTGTCTGGACAGGAGCCGTAAAGGGGTCCACGTGTTTTTCCCCTGCCCAGGCAGAGAAACACTTCCATTTGCTAGCATAAGTCTTTCTGGTAGTAGACTTGTGAGAAGCGAGGATATCGCAAACTGGTCGAGAGATAAGGGGAAGCCTGGCTAGGGTTGGAAGTGGAGCAACCAAGCTGTGAGGTTGAGAGATCGAAGGGACTGATGCAGCCCACCCGATTGATGGGTCAGAAGATCTGGCAATGGGTCCAGATGCCAGGGCTGTACCAGTAGATGGCGTTGCAGGAACGGAAACCAAATTTGTCGAGGCCAGTAAGGGGCAATGAGGATCATCCTGGCTCTCAAGGCAGTCGCTTTCTGGACTAATTGAGTAATCAAGGGAAAGGGGGGGAACGCATACAGAAGACCCTGGGGCCAATCGTGAACTAGAGCGTCTCTGGGGGGGTAGACCTGGGAGAGGGAAGAGGGTGAAGAAGTCTGGGCACTTGCTGTTTAGAGGTGTTGCAAAAAGGTCGCAGCAAGGCTGACCCCACCTTCTGAAAATTCTTTCCGCTACTATCTGGTTGAGAGACCACTCGTGAGGCATGAAAATGGCTCTGCTCAGTCTGTCCGCTATGACGTTGGACTTCCCGGGAATATGCGTTGCTACCAGAAACCGTTGAGAAGAGATCGCCCATTGCCAAAGTCTGAGTGCTTCTCAACATAGGGGGTAGGATCTGGTTCCGCCCTGCTTGTTGATGTACCACACTACAGACATATTGTCTGTTTGAATTGCAATAGCCCCGGTGGGTAGAGTCCTGAAGGGCCTTCAACGCTACAAGTACCGCTCTCATTTCCAAGACATTTATGTGCAAGTGGCATTCAAAGGGTTGCCATGTGCCCTGGACTGTCCTGCCCCAAAAATGCCCCCCCCCCCACCCGATCAGGGAGGCATCCGTTGTCACAGTGGCAACAGGAGGAGGAAGGACCACAGGTCTGCCCTGGAGTACCTGAGGGGAGACCGTCCACCAAGAAAGGTGTCTTTTGCATGATTGAGTGATTAGAATGGTGTGTGACATGGGGAGCTGCTGAAAGGACCACTGGGAAAATAGCATCCACTGCAGGATCCGCATATGAAAACGCGGTAGGGGGAGTAAAGTGACTGCTGCTGCCATGAGACCAAGTGTTTTTAGTACAAATCTGGCTTGGACTCTGCTCTCCTGTAACAGGATCTGAACATGGTTGCGAATGTCTGAAACTCTTTGTGTAGGTAGTTTTGCTGAGAGCTCCACTGTGTTTAAAACGGCGCCTATGAAGGTAATAGACTGACAAGGCGACAATGCAGACTTTTCGAAATTTAGAGAGATACCTAGCGCGTTGCACGTTTGTACATTGTAATCTCTGGATTGGAGTAGTTGGTGCCTGGTGGTGGCAGTAAGGAGCCAGTCGTCTAAATATGGAAACACCTGGAATCCTTGTCATCTCAGGTGAGCCTCAACCACTGCCATGCATTTGGGTAAACACCCTGGGGGCTGTGGTGAGGCCAAAGGGCAGGGCTCTGAATTGGTAGTGACTGGCTCCCAGCCAGAAGCAGAGAAACCTTCTGGAGCGCCTGTTCATCTTGATATGGTAGTATGCATCCTGAAGGTCTATAGAGCACATCCAATTGTCCTGACCCAGAAAGGTTAGAATGGACTGTAGCGTGACCATCCGAAACTTCGTTCTTTGAACAGACTTGTTCAGCCTGCTGAGATCCAAAATAGGTCTCCAGTCCCCTGTCTTTTTTGGTACCAAAAAGAACTTGGAGAGACTCTGGATCCTTGTTGGTCTGCTGGGACTGGCTGGATGGCCCTTTTTCTTAGCAGCTTTGAAATTTCTAGTGCTGCTTGATCTCTCAGACCGGGTGGAACGTCTGGAAGGGGGCCCTTTTAGCTGATGTGGGGTGTGAATAAAGGGAATTCTGTAACCCTCGGATATGATCGACCGTACCCATTTGTCTTGCGTGAGGGAATGCCAGGCTTCTGGGTACAGTGATAGTCTTACCCCAACTGCCCCCGAAGGTGGACAGTCGGGCAGCTCCTCAGGGGTGCTGGAAGGGTTTGTCAGAGAAAGATTCTCTGCTACCCTGATTTTGCGGACCCCCCCTGTCCCTAGGATGATGCCTGTTATTGTTCCCTCCTCTGCCTCTGGAGGGAAGCTCGTCACGTGTGTCAGGCAGTACTCCCTGGGGTTTCCGGAACAGACGACATTTTATAGTCAAAAGCTTTACCAAAATAGTGTTGGGCGAACTCCGCCCGACGCTTGATAGTGCGTTTGTTGAAAGTAGCGCAAAAGCGACAGGCCGAGACGTCGTGGTCTGGGCCCAAACAAGGGATGCAAAGGGAATGGAAATCCTTATGCGGTATTTGCTTCCCACAAGAAATACAATTATTAACTTTTTTTGACATCGGTCTGAGGCAAGAAAAGTTTCCCCAACGGGGTACTTAGCTTTAATGAAGACTTTGGTTCCAAATATTTTCGTAATTCAGGAGCTGGCCGACTGGCACTTGCGAACTGCTTCTGCTTCGGGCACCGCGCGGCAAAAAAGACTGAAGAACATGGCGTCGGCTGTGTCTTATATACTCTGGCCTTCCTGACGTCAGAAGAGTAAGCGACGACAACAGATGCCGGACCAAGACTTTGGAATTCGGCCGACCGAGGGACCGCCTGACGGCTGAAAACCCATCTGTGATTACTGCAGCTGTATGCACGATGAACATCCACATTTTTCCACCCTTTTGACCCTTAGGGTATGGTCTAGGAGGAGTGGAAAAACGGACTCCCACGGCAGAGAGAGTCTTGCTTTCCTGCTCGCACCTGGTCAATGTATCCTTCACTTGAGGTCCAAACAAGGCAGAACCGTCAAAGGGGGCATTAGTGAACGACACCTTGAAGGGGTCGGCAAAATTGCAAAGCCGCATCCAGGCGTGTCTCCTTAAAGCAACACCTGTGCCTGCAGCCCTACTCGCTCCATCGGCGGCATAGGAAATGAGCCGCATGGAGGAGTTTACAATAGAGTTCAGGGTCCCCCTCTGGGAGTTGATCTTTTCCTGAGACCCCGCAGCTGATGGATCCTGTAAAATATCACCTAGTTCTTTGAGAAGGTCTCTCTGAAGACAGGTGAAATGGCACAAATAATTCAGTGAACGCATGGCAAAGGTCGCTGAAGAAAACATCCGCTTGCCGTACCTATCCATAGTCCTAGATTCCTTATAAGGAGGATGGACAGGAACTGAAGGGTCAGCCCACTCCTTCTTAGTGGCCGCCGCCAAAACCATGGCATCAACGGGGACTCCCTTAGTGAGAAACTGCTTGTCCGAAGCGGCTGTAATAAATTTTGTGGGCCTCCGGGGAGTTGGTTCCATAGTATCCGGAGCCGTCCATGCCTTCCGAGCCACCACCTCCATGAGTGGGTCGAAAGGCGGGGACACCCAAGAGGTGGAAGGGCAAGAACCTAACGCATCCAGGTACACAGACTCGTTCTCGGAAGTGTTGAGGGCAGACCAGCTCCCCTTCTGTTTAAGGATCTCTAGGATGTCAGAAAACGAGACATCCTCAGAGGGGGCCTTGGGGACCCTTCCAAAATCATCCAGGTCGGTGTCAGATGCCACTGACTCCGGGGAGTCCACATGCTTCCTCTTGCATGTCCTCTTCCGAGGGGGCTCCCCCGCAGGATCAGGGGAGACCTCAGAAGAGGAGGCTACGGCCAATGGGGCGACCTGGGGCATTGGTTCTCCACGCGTGGGTTCGGGGGGGGTAGGCAAAGGCCGAAGCAGGCACCATGGAAGGAGGGGCCGATGGGGCCGACCGTAGCGCCGGTATAGGAGCCAGCACGCTCCTCATGACCTCAAAGGCGCCCCTATCAGGCAGAGAAGAGGGACCCAGCTCCGAAGAGATGAGAGCTCCACCCGGCACAGAGAGGGATGGCTCCGAGGCCGATGTCAGGGCCGAACACACCTGCACCGATGCTCCGAGAGGGAGTACGGGGTCTGACAAGGGTCCGATGCCACTCGCCCCCTCAGAACCGACGAGGGAGTCCCGGCGCCCGGATCCCTCCAAGGATGGAGCCGACGAAGGAACCGATAAGGGTGGAATCGGTTCCGACTCCCCCACGGTACCAACCCCGACGGCCTCCGGCTCCGAGCTTGAAGGAATAGTCTGAGGAGGAACTGGAGCGGGCATTGGGGAAGCCACTGTCTGTTGAGATGGGCTATGCAATAACTGGACGAGCGCCTGCGACTTCAAAAGCCTACCGACTACCCTCTCGAGGTCGTGGTCCGAAAGCCTGGAAGATCTAGAGGAGTGAGACCTATGGCTCCACTCCGACAGCAAAGGGGACTTTCGAGCCGACCTGACCAACTCCAATGAAGGAGATCGGGAATGCTTTCGGCTTGGAGACTGCTCCGACACCAAGGTCGGAGCCGACTGAGGCCTCAATGTATCGGTTCCAGCCGGAACCGATGAGGCAGAAGAAGGTCCGCTCGGCGCCGGCTCCGGACATGGAGCCGACGGTTTGGCGGGCTTAGAAGGTTTTCCTGACAGAGGCTTGGTAGGAGAACCTTCGGGCTTTAATAATCCCCTTAGGATGAGCTTATTTCTGCGTTCCTGCAGAACTCTTGGGTTAAAAGCATGACAGATGGAACAAGAGTCCTGCAGGTGCAGAGGGCCCAAACAATACACACAAGAAGTGTGACCGTCTGTCAGAGACATCTTCTGACAGCACGAGTCACACTTCTTGAATCCCGATATCTTGGTATCCTTAGACATGATACCACAGGAACAGGACAAAAAAGTCTAGACAAGTATACCAGACGCAACAAACACACACACAACACTTGAAAAGACACTCTGAAAGAAAACTTAAGTTTACTACAGTAAAACAAAACAAAATTACACACACACACACACACCGAATGGAACCTGTACAAAACTACTATAAAAGGGGGGGGGGGGTAAAGGCCTAACCACCTTAAGGGTGGAGAAGAGTAAGGAAAACTATTAATAAAGGGAGGGAAGACTAGTCGAGAGACTACTAACACTACTAGAAAAAATCTCAGGGAAAAATATCTATCAAAAACTAACAATAAATATAAAACATCTTAAATACGACCTGGAGCCGGTGAAAACACAACCTCGTAGCTGAAGCGGCAAACGAGATCTGGGTATATGACGCCTAGCATTATGGGACATAGCATAGCCATGAGCCGGTAAAAATAGCTCTCGAGCTTTAGTATTAGACCGAGTCGGAGCCGAGGTTCGGCTCCGAACCCATCCAGCAAGAATGAAGGCGAGATTGACAACTTAACATCACATATTCCCAGTTGTATCTAGGCATTGTCTGGTTATGAGACTTGTTCAAGATCACATAGTAGGCAAATGAAAGCTGAAGGAATGAAGTCTTGTGTCACAGAAAATAGTTAAACACCTCAGAGCCTTAATCCTTTATGCTAACTGCTGGAAAAAGTATTACTAAAACTCTCTTCTACTGAGGAAATCCTGTTCATACAAACAACTGTAAAAAAATAAAAAATAACACCACACTATAACAAACATATCAACAAGCAAGAAAAAATGACTAATAGAAGCTTTAACCATAGTCACAGAGCAGTTAGGCCCAATTAACTGGGAATATGGAGGTGATTACAATTCAACAAAAACAATTAGCCAAAGCTGCCAGAGTTTCTAATTTCTCTCTTAAAAATATTACAAAGGGCAAAAGAAATCCTACGACTCCGTAAAAACAGGAATCAAACATTCATGATGGAGAAGCACTGCATTATATGAGTCAACGGAGGCACTTGGGCTTTGGAAAGAAGTCTGTATGTAGAATGAGGTTGCCTGGTGATGACCAGTCCCATACAATGAAATGTATGGACTGAATTATGCAAGCTGTTACCATTATCCATTGGCAATCATAATAAGGAGGTTAGTTTGGGTAGCATTATCACAAACTGAAGAACTTGTTTTGTAGCAGCGAAACTAACTTGGTTGTTTTTCAAGGTGGAATGTAATAAAAGCCTTTACATATATCCTGCATAGTGATTTGTTCGTTTTGAGAGGTGCTTGTAGTAGTAGTCACTGTGTTAAAGCTCCATGCATTGTGTGTGTGTGTGTTCGCGTGTGATATATATATATATTTATATAAATAAATAAAAAACACATGTTACACACACATACTTACCCACCCACCTTCTTTATACTTTATATAAATCTGCTCAAGTACAAAGCAGCAGGTATTTTGTTGAACATTTATTTCATCAAGTGTGTTGGTAAAACAGTAAGTGGGTTTATATTAGGGATGTCAGTGCGTGCGTGGGTTAGGTTACAAGATAGGTTTAGTGTGTGTGTGTGTGTGTGTGTGTGTGTGTGTGTGTGTGTGTGTGTGTGTGTGCGCCTTTGCAGATTAGGCAAGAGATTAGGTTGTATGAGTGCATGTTTCCAAACTAGGATTAGAGTAAGGCTTACGTAAGAGGTTAGCCTGTAGGAGTGCTTGCTTGCGAGTTACAGTAAGAGATACGCATGGAAATAGCTTCTAAGAGAGTAGGTGCAAGTTCAAGCTGGTCTCGTATAGTGACAGTGTTATGGAAAGAATTTTCCTAAAACTACCATTATTCAGGCAAATCTGGTCTGAATGCGTTAGTGGGGTTCTGTTACCTGATCAGAAAAAGAAACTAAATGTTTTCCTTTTTCAGTCATTTTTATTTTTCGGTGATGTGTTGTTCTAAATGCCAGCATCAATCTGCTGCTTATTTATTTGATTAGTCGTCATTCACTGTGTATGCATATGCATACACACACAGTTATTGGAGGGAGTTTCATTGTTGTGCAAAAGAAATGAAATAAACCATCTCAATTCCATCACCATGGCAAACTTCTTATAGAACATAAAATCCTCAAATAGAAAACCGTCTCCCTTTGCTAGTGCCTAACGCAAACCCTAGCAGTCCCCCAATGCATCACCTCATTCCTGCCTGTTAGCCCTAACCCTAACACACTACTACTGGGGAAAGAGTTTTTATTGAGGTAACCCTACAACAGACATGTGAACATATGTGACATCACACATACTCAACACTAAATTTATACCCTTACCTAGTCCTTACTCTAATACCCCACAAACACTCACACATACTCCAAACCCACCTACCTTCACACTACACCATCAAACATCTTGCTTTCAACATCAGCAGCACTCCACAAACTACATTCAAATTTCTTCCTCAAATATACTGCCAACAAAACAGACATTCATACTTACACATATGTATATTACATAAAAGTGTGTGCGTGTATATATATATATATATATATATATATATGTGTGTGTGTGTGTGTATGTGTATATATATATATATATATATATATATATATATATATATATATATATATATATTTGGGTGTGTATACTATATATACAAGTGTGTACACTATATTTGTTTGCATATACACTTGACAGCATTTAATTAGATAGTTTGACACAACAAAGCCATGTCAAACCCAGAGCTGCTGGACATGCTACACTTAAAGAAATCCCAATCGCTCAGAGCCACACGCTCCAGGGATCTAAACCTTCTCTCACAATAAACAAAACATGCTGGAGGGATAAGGTTCCTAACCCAGAGACTCCCCAAACTCTGGAATAGATTGCTCATACATGTCAAGCAGAGTGCCTCTTTGGCCCTCTTCAAAAGGAACCTTGACGATTGGATGGGAGAAAGGAAATTCACCCTGGGGATCACGTCAGTCGCCCTGCTAGAGAGGAGTCCAGGGAAGTAAATAGTGTGAGAAGAAATAGCCAGGGAATTGTTATGGCTAGGTTTGTATAGGCCCTAGGGCTGATAGCCTAATACCAACCTATGAATCTGCAGCTGGACCCCTTTCCCTCCTTCACTAAGGACAGAAATCCATATAATTGTTGAAGTCAGACCTGAAATAAATCATGTGTAAACTGCTGCACCCTTCCCAGGCTGGCATCACCTCCACTTAATTAATGGAGTAGTATGAGAAATATTATTTATTCACTGATTGATCAAGGTTTACTAGGAAAGTCAGACTGGGCACAAGTCCCATTTTTAGTGGAGGCCTGGGGAGAAAACTCCATGTTGGACAGACAGTTATGGCCAGGAAACAGTTACCACAGAAAACCTAAACAGCAGCACCTGCCATCTAGAAAATCGGGGGGTGGAAGGCAGGTAGGGCAGCTTTGCCTGTAGAACACAATGGCAACCTTCACTTACAGATCATGGAATACACTATTTAATTTGCAAAGGAAGAGAATGAGCGCAACTGAAGACATGACAGACTAATACAAGGGGACTATAAAAAAAAATCCACTCCATAGATAATAGTGAAGGCAGACTCCTAAAGGTTATTACTGTTGGGCATTCCTTAGAAACAACAGGAGTATGAGGCAGAATAGGGTTTTCGTAAGAGAAACCTAACAAGGACATTCTAAAATATGGATCTGATCCTCTCTTACACCAAAGACTGAATCAAATGGGGAGAGAAGGGAGTTTCCTAGTTCCATCCCACCTACAAAGCAATTTTAAGGAGCCATGGAATAACATTATGATTTCCTCTAACACCAAAGTCAGAGAAAAGGCTGGCAGAAGAGGCACAAACAAGTCCCAGTTATTTTCAGTTCGGGACTAATCCAAGTGATTCATGCAAGTTAAGTACTGGAAACCTATTGCAGACTTAAGGGTAATGAAAAAAACAATTCCCAAAAGTGGTCAATCTGCACATGAAATAAAGAACCTGGAAAACAGGTAAAGATATAACGTTGCTGAAAAATTAACTCCAGATTGGACTAGTGAGGGGGACAAGTAGAAAAGGAGAGCAGTTCAACCAAAACACTAACCTTTTTTATTAATGAGATTAAAATTAGAGACCTCAAACGTAAACAACATAGAGAGCTTTTATACTTAAATAGCCAGCTCAGTGTAAGGGATAAGAGGAAAAGGTCAGCCCTGAGACCAGTAACTGTGTTGATACCAGGGCCAAGAAAACTCATCTTCAATAAGCATCTTCTGTCAAATCCAATGAGCTGGACTCTTAAAGCCACTCTTGGCACTAAGCAGCATTCGCCACCAAAGAAAGAATTGCAGCACTGATGGTTATACATACCAACATCAAAATGGATTCCCAGTGAAAAGGGCTTCTTTATGCCAAAGTGCTTGGTATCAAGAGTATGATGATGACCCCAAAAAGACTAGGCACCTACAGAGTTTGTCAATGATGCAAGGCCAAGACAGAGAGAGAAAAATCCACAATATCAATTTCTTCTATGTCAAATCTAGGCATACACCTTGGAGCCGAGGCAGAATCATACTCATACTAAGGTAACAGTTTATGACGGGTCAATTCTGAAGACCTAAGAGTCTACCTCAAAAAAGGGTCACAAACAACTCCTGCATCTGACAAAGGCAGAACTTTCACATCACCAAAACACTCTGGAAGGGGCTAAACAAATTATAATGTCCTCTGACAATGAATGCAGAATCCAGCAGGTTAGAGAGGCAAAAAAGCACAAGTACCATTCAAACTGGAATGAAATTAATATGGCCCTGAGCAATATTCATCATAATTTATATACCTTACAATGAATCCAAGACAAACTGGAGTGGTCTTGGTACTAGATCAGCAAAGAACAGAAAAACAGTCACCGCTTTCAAATCCACTAAGAGAAAAAAAATGCTTGACCACTGCTGACACTATGTAAGCCATATACACACAAGCACACAGTTACAGTGTAACCATTGGCAAGACTAACTTTTAAGGACAGTAGCAAAGCTAGGATGGTGCAAAGGGGGCAGCCACCACGGGCACAAGGTACTGGGGGACATGAACAGGAGATGCCAACAAATCGGTAGTGCAGCATTGGTACTCATTTCTGCACCAGCATTACTAAATGTTGATAGAGAAATTAAGGTCAATACTGTTTTTCTTGAGTACTGAAGCATTGTACAATATAAGTTTGCTGTAAAGCTGCTTGCTATAGTTTAAAAATTAGAAACAGTCTGTTAAGGAGCACAGGAGGAGACCTGGCTTGGCTTGTTTCTTCACAGAGGAGACCTAGCCAAGTGGGTGGAATGGAACTTTTACTGCCCCTAAAATAAGAACAAAAAGAAAGAGACCTGGTTTGGCTTGGCTTGCAGCTTGATCCTCAGTGGAGCACTAACCAGATGGAGAATGGACTTTTTTTTTTTTTTTGCTCAACTGTTTACGGCCACCAGATGGGAAAATAGCATTGGGTACTACATGAGCCAGATAAAACTAAGGAAAAACTTGGATTACCCTGGAAATACTAAAAAAGAGACAGACAGAAAGCCTGATTAACAGACACATACAAAAACAGAAATTAGTCCAGTACCAAGCTAGGGGCAATTTCTGGTAGACTTCTGTAGAAATTTCCTATCCTACATTTTACTTGTATTTACTAAATGGGTAAGAGCATTGCCATGACCTTTTTCAGACTCAGCACGAGTGCTGTCTGGTTAGGTTATTTGCTCAGAGGTGCACAGGTAGGCAAATGAAGGCTGAGGAAATCAAACCTTGAACTACAGGAAACACCTTGTTAGTAGCCCAAAGATTTAATACCCTGCAGTCTAAGAAACTGAAATTCCAACTAAATATAGAACAGTGTAAAAAAAATGGTATATCATACCTCCCAACCTCTTAGAGCAAGAAATCTGGACAAAGCCACGAATAATAGGGGACAAAGGCCCAAAAATAGGAACAATCTTTAAATATTGCTCTTACAAACTTAGAAAGTTGACAGAATAACAGGTTTTGCATTAGTATGAATTTTCTGAAGGCTATAAAGTCTGAAACTCTAATGTATGTCATTATGTTCTGACTTCAGTCTGACTTGCCAGTGATTTGCGAGAAAATCATAATTCAGTAAACTCTCAGTTAACCGGAACTCAAGCAACCGGAAAAAAAAAAATTCGAAGAAATATAGTGCAATTTTCATGTGTTGCACTTTCTTGCCCCCCCCCCCCCCAAGCAGAAACATGCCTTACGTTTTAGTGTTGTGGAGTTCTAAAAATAAGACAGGAGTAGATTCTCTCCCTCCCTAACCTGAGAACAAGTCAAATCAAGCAAATATAGGGTACAGTATTAGTGAGACCTATTTTTAATAGTAACTCTCAAGCAACCGGAAACTAGTGTTATCCGGCATCTACCAATCTCCATGAGTGCCAGTTAACTGAAAGTTTACTGTTTTATGAAAAACACACCAAAATATGAGGTAAAAATCTGGACATTCTGCATAAATCTGTACAGTTGAGAGGTATATAGCAATACATTTTGCCAAAAAAAGTATCAAAATGTAAAAAAGAAACTGGGAGAGTAAATGAGCTGAAAACTGCTGTAAATCCATTTTTGGCACTCCCCTTCTTACAATCTGGATAAAAATGGAAAGTGCAAAAAAGAACTAAGCCAGGCAACAAAGTTTGATAAATAAATCTGGACTTCTGCAATGGCCCATAAACAACAACCATCAATGTATTACAACAGTTCAAAAGAAGAATGCTTTCTGCTCAAATAAGGAATTAAGACAACTTACCTCAACCCATTTGTCATTCCCAGTGCTCTGCAGCAATACACAAAGTGGATCAGACTTTGAGCCAACATCCTTATCCAACAAATTTTCACATGAAATGGACAGTTCAACTTTGGTTACACACTGAGCCATCTGAAAAGAAAATGTTAACTGTTAACGAACAACAAAAAATCTGTAAATTGGTTAGGTAAAAGCTATTTTACAGCTTTCCCTTCAAACTAAATCACCTTTAAATTACTTCAGTAAAGGTCTGCCATTTGTTTTTTCTGTCTACCTAGGATCATTATTAAAAAAAAGTGCTCAGAAGTTTTTTAAAGCTAAGTGCAACTCACTATAATGTTTTCCATTAGTCAAAAGAAAAATCTGTCTGGTTAATCTAATGTTTAAAAGACTCAACTTGCTCCACAATCACAGAAACAAAATTCAGCATTTCTATGCAATATGTTAAAGGACATCATAGTATGCAAAGCAGACTGTAACAAACTGCACAATCAGTGCAACAAAAGTAGCGTCAGACCCTACTTGAACATCCGTATGTTGTGGAGTGGCAGGAGCAGTGTTCTCTACACAAAGGTAAAACACAGCTGTAAGAAGCACTTAACACCAGGTCCTCAAATTAATCAGGTGCTTACCACATTTTATACTTCTGACTGCTGTTTGATCATCACAAACCAATATTTCATGAAAGCAAAGTAGTCTGCCCCGTGACAGAATATGCCACTAACACCATTCTGAAAGAGAACCCATTTTACCTCATGTTGTACATGTCAAAACACTTCTAGCTGGGTTAAAACTATTGCCAGAAAGAAAGATAAAAGCACTACAGTAATAAAGAGTTCTGTCCTTGAATCTGGATCAGTTAGTGGTTCTGGCACTGAAGCAGCTAACTGGAAGCTGAGAGAAGAATGAAGGGGTCAAATCCAGGAACTTCTCAAGGTATGAGGACTATATTTTAAGCCTCTTGGTGAAGGCCACAAAGTCAACGGAGATGTCACATATGTAAACCTACATCACTTGCACAAGCATGCAGCTATCCCAGACAATGACCATGACATGCCCAACCCAACATGCATCATTAAAATGTGCAAGAAAATGGCAGGATTATGACTAACCTAACTCTTTGAAGCAAGCATTAATAAGAGTACATACCCTAGTGCTGTCAGTCTTAGGGAAGAAATGGTCAGTAGGGCTCTTGTCCCCAAAGGAACAAGCAAGTAAATAGACAGGCCAGGGGGCCTAATGGTCAGGTAGTGTGGGTGCCAAAAAAAAAGTCAAGTATGAGATGAGAGCAATTTAACTCAAACTTGCAAGAGTACCTATCCTCAATAACAGGAGAGAATACCTTATACATAAAACTTTATTTACCTTAATGATGAGATGTGGAATAAACAGATTTGTACTTCTTAAAAAATTCTTCAGATAATAAAGAGGATACTTCTTCCCAAGCTATTACACACAACACCAATACACCATTGGGGTTTCAAAGCTATGAAATTCCCCAAGCCAGTCACATTCATCTCACCAAATGAGATACAGATTAAACAAATCAACCCTTTTTAAAAATTCTACAGTACCCAAAAAAGTCAAACCTAGCTTTTATATAAAATGTTGTGCTACTATTTAAGTTGCAGTGCACTGGCTGTAAAGATCTGCAACACAGTACTATTTCACCCCCAAAAATTTAACATTTCTCAAATGTCTGCATAAATTATAGGTAACAATGTGGTGAAGAAGCAACTTTACTAAATATAAACACACATCCCAATGTCAACAAATATTAACAACATACTTTGAAGTTTTTCAAGATAATGGAAATATAGAAATAGAGATGGTCTAACATATTAGCATTGTGTATATCCAAAGATTTATTTGAAAGTGTTAATGCGTTAAAAATGTGCAAATGTATAGACAAAATATTCTTGGGATAGTACAATTGTTTCCAATGAAGAGAGTTAAAATCAAGTGAAAACATTAAACCTGAATACCATCTTAATTCTAATCACTGGATCTTAATACAAGGAATTAGAAGTTATGTCCGAGAAAATTCCCATGTAATGGGTCAAGAAGGGAATAATAATATCCTAAATTAATGGAGTATTTATGTCAAACTTTATAGAAATAACATCTCTACATCGAGGTTATCAGATTTATACAAGATGTTATTGTCTCAAAAGAAAGACCCAAATGACCATTTATGGAAATGTTTTTGTTGCAACTGAAAGAAAAACATTTCAAAAAGGGATAACAAAAAAAGAAGTTATGTCGTACCATAACGTTCCATCTGTGTTGTCGATCTTCACTAATCCTTGACTGTGGGCTCGGTTCAGAGCCTCAGAACCATCTCGGCCGTTTACTTCAGCTCGTGGCTTCCAAAGTCTTGAGCTAGGCTCTACCCATGATGCTTCTCTATAAATTACCTCAGATCGAGTTTGCCTAAAATACTGGCAGACAAATAGTAAACAACAGAAGACCAGATCTGTGTCCCTATCATGAAGCCAGCCTTTGAAGTATTCGGTCCACTAAGAGTTTCAGGCCAGGGGAAGGGGGGGTGTCAAGGATTAGTGAAGACTGACAACACAGACAAAACATTACGGTAAGGCATAACTTCTTATCTGATGCTGTCAATCTTCACGTAATCTTTGACTGTGGGACAGGGTCTCTAGCTACCTGAATCTTGGGTGGTCTCATGGCAGAATATTCCTGAGCACCATCGAACTGAATGATGCACACCCCCTACAGACCTGGTCCAGTTTGTAATGAGTAATAAAGGTATGAGATGCCCATGTAGCTGCTGCACAAATGTCATCTATGGAAGCTCCAGCATGAAAAACTGCAGAAGCTGCTACAGCTCTAGTTGAATGAGCTTTCACAGGATGCGGAGGTTGGAGGACCTTTTAATGATAAATAAAGGTGATACAATCCCTAAGCCATTTACCCAAGGTAACCTTGGAAATTGGGTTACCTAAAGAAAGTGAGGAAAAGGCAACAAAAAGTTGTTCAGATTTTCTGATCTCCTTTGTTCTGTAAAGGTAAAAAACGTAATTGTTTGTGAACATCTAATAAGTGTGTAGACAGTACTCTCCCTTATTGGAAAAACTAGGGAAAAAGACTGGTAGGTGTACGATTTGATTGATATTAGACTCTGAAACTACCTTTGGCAAGAAGGATTAGTCCTGAGGGAAACACTGTCCTTGTGGATTATTATATTGGGGGGGTTGCAGGACAAGGGTTGAATTTCTGATGCTCTTCTTGCAGAAGTAATAGCTAATAAAAACAAAGTTTTCCACATCATAAATTTTAAGCCACAAGTAGCTGAAGGTTCAAAGGGGGACAGAGTAAGAGACTGTAGGACTAAGGTTACACCCATGGAGCAGTGTGCTCTTTAAACAGAGGCCTTAGCATTAAGGTTCCCTTCAAAAAGGCTTTACAAAGTTTATGCGACATAAGAGAAGAACCATCCAAACCAATATGGAAGTTAGATATCTCAGCCAGATAGACCCAAATGGTAAAGGCTGAAGAGCCAGACTGATAAAGAGCAGCCAGAAAATTCATTACTTTATCCACAGGAGCCGCATAAGGTATCAAGGTCATTATTAAGAGCCAACCTAGCAAATTTTTCCCATTTACTCTGGTACAGTTTTCTAGTAGAAGGTTTGTAATGCGCCAAAATGATTTGCCGGACAGATGAGGTAAGGGAAGAATGCCTGGCAATCACTGGAATTGGAGAAGACACGCGGTGAGCTTGAGATGCTTGGAGATTCGTAAGAACCATACCTTCTGGATGAGATAAAGGACCTGGTGCTGGGTCTAGAATCCAAGTTTTCCAAAGTAGGTGAGTCCAAATGAAGGGAAACTAAACCTGTCGAGGCCAGAATGGGGCAATGAGGATTACTGTGTTCTCCGACCTCTTGGCTTTCTTTAGAAACTGGGATATCAGGGGAGTTGGGGGGGGGGGGCAATCATGGAGATCATCATCTCTGGCTGACTTGGCGGGGGGGGGATTATGGCAAAGTAACTGCTGCACTTGTTCAGAGGGAATGCAAACACTGCATCATGGCTGACCTCACTGGTGGAAAACCACTACAGGATTTAGAGGCCACTTGTGAGGCAGTAGAATAGTTCTGCTCTGTTTGTCTGCTATCACCTTGTCGGTCCCCAGAATATGCATTGCCATAAGCAAGCGGTTGGAAGAAATCGCCCATTCCCAGATTCTGAGGGCTTCTCGACAAAGTAGGAAAGATTTGGTTCCTCTTCCTTTATGTACCAGACCACTGACATGTTGTCTCATCTGAACTGCCACTGTTCCCAGGGAAAGGGCATCTTCAAATGCTTGCAACACAAAGCACCACCTTCATCTCTAGAACACTGATGTGCAAATTGGCCTCTAGTTGGCACCAAGTGCCTTGGACTGTCATTCCCAGATTATGTCCACCTCACCCTATCTGGAAACATCCGTAGTCACTATGGCTTGGGGCTGTGAAAGGATGGCCCGAAAGACTCTTGGAATGGAGCCACCAAGACAAGTCCTGTTTGCAGTGATTGGTGATCAATATGTGGTATCACATTGGCTGATTCATTAACGACCATGGGAGGCTGGAATCCACTGGAGAATCCACATGTGATATCTGGCCAAGGGAAAATACAGTTGTGTACACTTACCATAAATGTAGACGTTAGAGTGTATTCACTGTTGCAGTCATCACTTGTGGGCTATCCCTGCTGGGTAGCCCTCAGCTGGCCCAAATACCAGAGTAAAGATTGTCCCCCCTGCGTCGGCTGCAGGTCACCTGGGACTGACGTCAGGTCATCAGTGGTATAAAACAGGGCAGCCAACGCCATTACATCAGTTTTTCTTGCCCCAACCTATACGAGCCTTGCCCAGACGGCCTGAGGATGGCAAACCTGGGGGATGCCCATAGGCATAGATAGGTGTGAAGGAAAGAGAGGGGGAAGGAGGGAAGGAAAACAGGACTGCAACAGTGAATACACTCGAACATCTATATTTATATTAAGTGTACACAACTGTACTCTGTTCTTGTTTTACTGCTGCAGTCATCACCTGTGGGAAGATTCCCAAAGCTGAAGGTAGGGTGGATGGTAGAAGGGTAGGAATAAAAGAACAGGCTTGCACTGTTCTAAGTAGGGCCTAGCATGCCCTGCAGGACTGCAGAGGCAAAGCCTGCCCGGGTTTTGAAGAAAAGAGGCAATTGGTAGTGTTTGGTAAAGGTGTAGAGGGAAGTCCAAATGGCAGCTTCTAGGACGTTCTTGGTAGGAACCCCCCTGAGGAAAGCTGTGGAATTAGATGTTCCCCTAGTGAAATGGCTTTGGACAAATTTTCCCATGGAAGTGGTAGCAGAATTGGATACCGTTAGATATCCATTTAGAAATGGTCTGCTTGGAAATAGGTTTCCCATCTGCCCCTGGGGCAAAGCTGACCAGGAGCTGGTCAGTCTTTGAGAGACTTGGTTCTATCCAGATAATAGCCAAGTTGTCTGTGCACATCTATTGAATGAAGGATTATTTCCTCCCCTGTTCTGAGGGTTAGGAAAGAAGGTGGGAAGATGCATAGCCTGGTTCAGTGTTAAGCCAGACACCACCTTAGGCATAAAAGAGGGGTTAGTTCTAAGAAACACCTGCATGGAAGATGACGAAGGGTTCAATGGCCATGAGAGCCTGCAGCTCAGAAACCCACCTAGCTCTGGTTACGGCCAGCAGGAAAGCGGTCTTCCAAGACAGGTGTTTTAGTTCTGCTGAGGCAGCTGGTTCAAAGGTAGGCAAGGTCAATTTTTCCAAGACTTAACTCAGGTCCCAGGCAGGAGTGGGTGGCCTCCTAGGTGGTCTGATGTGATACACACCTGTAAGGAATTGTTTTAGCAGGGGGTGGGAGAACAAGGCTGTTCTGCATGGAAATGGGCAGAGACAGCAAAGGCATAAATTTTGATGGAAGAGTAAGATCATCCTTTTTGCACTAGCTCCGCCAGGTAATCCAGAATTAGAGAGAGATGCAAGGGAGCAACTTGTACCCTAAGTTTGGCACCAGGCATTGAATCTTTTCCATTTTGCAGAGTATGATTTCCTGGTGCTGGGCCTCCTGGCATCCTTAATTATATATCCAGGACCTGCTTGCTCAGCAGTGGGTTCATAACAGTCTGAGGTATAAGCCATGTGGATAGGTTGTGAGCTTACAGATTGGGACACAGTACTGACCCTTTTTCTTGGGTTATAAGTCCTTCTGTGACAGGTAGAATCCTGGGCTGCTCCTTGGTTAGGCTGAGTAGCAAAAGGTACCAATGTTGCTTGGGCCAATTTGGAGCAATCAGTATAGCTCTTGCCCCTTCCTCCCTGATCTTTAGCAGTACCCTTGGGATCATTGGCAAGGAGTGGATGGAGGCATAGAAAAACAGGTTGCCTCACTGGAAAGAGAGAGCATCCACTTTCCTGGCTTCTGGGTGCAACGCCCAGGTGCAGAACTGGTCTAACTGCCTGTTTACGGATGAAAAGAGGTCTACCCCTGGCGTTCTCCAAGTTTGTGTTATGCAGAGGAAGGTCTCCCTCTGAAGTTGCCATTCATTGGGTCCAAGACACTTCTGCTAAGGTGGTCTGCTAGAGTACTGTGCTCCCTCGGGATGTACTGGGCTATCAGATGAAAGCCTATCGAGGCAGTTTGCCAGAGCAGCATGGCTAGACAAAGCAGATAGGAGTGTGTTACCCCCTGCTTGTTGATGTACCACATTGACTGTAGTATTGTCTGTTTTGATGAGGAGCACCCCTGGTTTCAGGTGGCTCTTGAAGGCTGTGATAGCCCTGAGCACTGCCACCATTTCCTTTAGGTTTATGAGTAGGTCTAGGTCCCTGATGTCCCACGTGCCTTGGGTGAACATGTCTCCTAAGTGTGCCCCCCCAGGCTTTGTCGGAAGCAGCCGTGGTGATCTGGCCATGGGGAAGAATTACAAAAGGTAGACCATTGTTCAGGGTGCAGACTTCTGCCCACCATAGGAGTTCCCTTCTTAAGCAGCGAATCATAGGCAGTTGTAGCGCCAGAGAAAGAGTGTGCTGGCACCATAGTTTTGTTAAGGTACCATTGCATTTTTCTCATGTGTAGTCTGGCCAAATGCACCAACAGGATGCAGGATGTCATGTAATCCAGAGCTTGAAGGAACTTCCTTGCTGTGAGGTGTGTTCTGTAAGACAATTGGGAGAAGTATTGGGACAGGAAACTTTGTTTTTCTGGAGAGGCCCTGTCTGGTGGGCTGGAAATGGGATTTTTCCTTGCTGATGGTAAATCCCAGAGAGGTAGAGTGTTTGGACAAAGTTGAGGTCTTGCAGGAGCTTTGCCCTGCTGTCTGCCTGGATGAGACAGTCATCCCAGATATGAGTATATTTGAATGTTTTTCTGCCTGCAGAAGGCAATGACAGGGGCCAGGCATTTGGTGAAATCCCTGGGAGCAGTAGATAAGCCAAAGGGCTGAGCAGAGAACTGAAAGTGTTGCGAGCCTGCCCTGAAGTGAAGGAAACTTCTGCAGGACTCCCTTATAGGGATATGAAGGTAGGCATCCTTTAGGTCCAGGGTGACTAGCCAGGCATTTGGGATCAGCATGAGTAAGGTTTTTGGCACATAAGCATTTTGAATGCTGTCACTTGCAGGGAAAGGTTTAGTGAGTGTGGACAGATCCAGAATAAGGTGCCCTCTTTCCTGTGTGCCAGGAACAATCTTGAATACAACCCTTTTCCGGCTTGTTTCTGAGGTACAGGCTCAACTGCTCCTTGACCACAGAGTTTCTGAATTTGGCTGAGGGCCTCTGCTCGCTGATTTGATGGTATGTCTGGGTACCCTGTTAAGATTGGGCTCTCTTTCAATGAGAATCTGTATACTTGGAAATGATTTTTAGGACCCACTGATCCTTTCGGATGGATTGCCAGTTGTCTTTGAAAAGGGATAGTCTTCCTCCTAACCTTTTGGGGGGGGGGGGGGGAGTCATTGCGAGTCTTTAGGGTTGGGAGTGGACTTGGAACTCCCTGCCCTGGGGGTTGTAGAGGTCTATTGTCTGGGCCTCTGCTGTCCTTGTGGTTGTTGCCTGGGGGGGCCTGTCCCTGCGCCCTTTCCTATGCACAGGCCTGGACTGAGAAGGAAAGGACCAGTGCTTGGTGGGAAAGTTCCTGCTGACTCTGGAGGCTGTGAACAATTGCAGGAAAAAAAAAAGCCAGCACCTCGAGTGGTTCTGATATAATGATTTATTCTTCAAAAACTAGACCGGTTTCAGCTATTCAAGCTTTCATCAATAGTTGAAAAAGACATGAAAAAACTGCTCCTTATATATTCATAAGAAGGTAATGACATCACTTCCTGTGATTAAAGAAAAAAACAATTATTGTCTTACAATAAAGTTAATTAAAATTAAATGAAAATTGTGTACAAGTGAAATACAATAAGTATACATAAATTGTTGATAGTCCATCCAAAATTGTGCCATACTAGTAATAATGTCAGATTATAAAGAAATAAATAGAGACTTTACCTGATGGAATAGATGAATATAGTGTGATGATAAAGAGGGAAAACACATTAACATATAATTGGTTCTTTTGGATATCCTTAATTAGGGTTCCAGTATACACAAAAATCCTGTACCATGAAGGAAAACTGAAAATAATAAATGTGTATAGAGAAGATGAAAATTTATAATTTGTCATTGAGCCCTGGTGGGAAAAGCCCACCCAATTTAATTATCCATCTTTGCTCTTTATTATTAAGGATTTCATGCCATCCTGTTTTGAATGCCCTGTTTCCCATGATATGATCAATGATGCAAAAAAAAAAAAAAATTTGGCCGTGGCGTGCTTGGTGGTGTGTCTGTATAGAGCATTTGTAGATCTGCAATTCCTAATATCTCCCAAATGTTCTGCTATTCTGGTGCGGAATTGTCTAGATGTTTGGCCTACATAAAAAGCTTGGCATGTGCATGTGGCCAGGTAAATAATCCAGTCGGAACTGCAATTTCCAAAAATTGTCATATCATGTATCTGACCTGTGTTCTTACTTGTGAAACTTTTAGTTTTGAATATGTAATTACAAAAACTACAATGGCCACAAGGATACGTGCCCACTAATTTGTCTCCTGTAAGAGTTCTCTGTATAGCAGTGTTGTCATGCATGATGTTTCTTTTGTAATGAGAAAAATGGGAACCTAATGTTTTGCCCTTCTTATAGGAGAAGTAACAACGTTCTCCCAAATAACCCTCCAAAAGAGGGTGAGATGTGAGTATGCTCCAGTGTGTATTGATGATGTTGATAAGATTATGACTATTCCTACCATATGTAGTAATAAATCTACATATATCAGGATGGTTAGATCTAACTTTGTTCTTGTAAATTAATAGTGACTCCCTGGGTAGTGTTGCACTCCATTGTGCAGCAGAGCTGATGGCCTCCCGGTGATATCCTCTAGCCAAAAATCTATTGGTCAGATCCTCATGATGTATATTTAGATCTTGTTCAGAAGAACATATTCTTTTAATTCTCAGGAACTGAGATTTTGGGATGTTCTTGATGATATGCTTAGGATGGAGACTGTTGGCATGTAATAAAGTGTTATATTGTGGAAATTTGCGATGAACAGATGTTTTTAATGTATGATCCGGTTGTCTTTGTAAATGGACATCCAAGAAATGAATGTCATTCAAATTATATTCCACAGTGAATTCGGTCCCCCACATATTTCCATTGAGATGTTCCATGAATTCTTGGAGATATTCCGGACCTCCTTTCCATACAAGCCAACAGTCATCAAGATATCTCCTCCAGATGTCGATTTCGGGTAAATACACATTGTGCAATTCATCATAAATCATATGCTCTTCAATGTATCCCATGTATAAGTCTCCATATATAGGCGCAAAAGAGGTCCCCATGGCCGTACCTTGTATCTGCCAATAGCAGTCCTGTTGAAAATAGAATACATTTTTGGTTAAGACATGTTCGGCCATACACACAAGTAATGTATTCATTCCAGGAGGATAAATATTGGCTTTATTTAACCAGAATTCCAGGGCCATCAGTCCTGCCCAATGCGGAATGCTGGTATACAAAGATTTCACATCCAAAGTACACAGAAGCCATGCAGGTTCTAGTTGTGAATTGGAAACAATTTGTAGGAATTTCGTTGTATCTTTAATCCTGGCTCTAATACAGGATAGTAATGGTTTCAATTTTTCAGTCAAAAACATTGACAGGGGTTCCGTCAATGATCCAATCCCAGATACGATCGGTCTTCCTGGTGGTTTATCAATGGATTTGTCAATGGATTTGTGGATTTTCGGCAATAGATATAGGTATTGTTTAGCAGGATCCTTAACCATGAGATTTTTTTTGGTGTTAGTAGAAATAATCCCAGTGTCGACTGCTTCTTGTAAAAATTTGTCAATTTCTTGTTTGAAGGCGGGTGTGGGATCCGTGCTCATTTTCATGTAATGATGATGGTTGGACAGTTGTCCATTTGCCTCATCCCGATAATAATCGGCGTCCATGACAACGACTGCACCCCCTTTATCAGCAGTGAGTATAACTATATCCTTGTTGTTTTTAAGTCTAGTTAAAGCAAGTTGTTCACTGTAAGATATGTTATTTCTAGTGTTGTCAGATTTGTTGGAATGAAAATGTAAATCCTTCATGACCGCCTGTTGGAATACTGCGACGTGTTTGTCCATGGGGGGGTTGAAAGTGGATTTATGGAATCTAAATTCAGAAGATCTTTGAGAAATGTTAGGGTTGTCCTGTTGTTTGAAAAATAAGTGTAAATTAATTTTCCTACAAAACTCTACTATATCAGCAACATGTGAACTCTCGTCAATGAAAAAACCAGGTATAAAACCCAAGCCTTTATTCAAAATAGAATATTCATCTGAAGATAAAGTGTATTTTGAGATATTTAACACATTTTGATGAGATTCCATTATTTCACTACTGATTGGAAGAGTTCCTCTAGACTTTTGACCCCGATGCTTTCTCCCTTCCCTATGTGTCCTGCCCCTAAAGGGCTAATCATGCTTCTGCCTCTTTTGTTATGTGGTGAATCACCCATGCTGGTTGATTCATTGTCTGTTGTGGAGGACTCCTCACCGAAGGTATTGCTGGAAGATCCTGATTTTTTGAGAATTGATCTCGGTCTTTTCTTACGCACAAAAGTAAAACTTTTGGTCCCTTGGGCAAATCTCACACCTTTGTGGGATTCAAATTGTCTTCCCTTACTGTAATCCTCTTTGTCCCTAGCAAACTTGTGTAATTTTTTGGATTTAAGATTACTCTCCAATGTGGTCAGTTCTTTGGAAAGTTTGTTCAGACTACTATGAAATTGAGGTTGGTTTTCATATTGTTTTAAGTTATTACATGTCTTTTCAACATCCAGAGTATTGGCATGAACTGTCCTTTCATAAAAGGATGCCAGTATATCAACTAATGCCATAGTGGCTTCTTGCTGTGCTATTTGCCAATCCCTGATTAATATGTCGTCCGGTGCACCAACAAGTGGCTGAATTTTTGATCTCAATCCTCTAGGTGAAATCTTCTGGGTCTGATAAGCCTTAAATAGCTTATGGTGCCAAATGTTAGTTCTTAATATTTTGATTTGTTTACCTAGCCGATTGAATTCTGACACACAACCGTCAACTGGATCCAATATGGGTAAATCAATAGTATTCGAGGAACTAATACCAATACCGAATACTTTAAGGTCATCCTTATCTGCACATAGGCTAGATAATAATTTCCCAAGGTCCATGACAATAAGTTGTTGTGTTGATAAAATGTTTGGCTACTTATATGGAACAGTAAGAGTGTTGAAAGAAAAGATAGTAGTCTGAACAAAACACCAATACACTGTTCCGAACCCTTTGGAAAAAATAAACTGTGTGATAGATTTACCCAAGGGTACCAAAAAGTTACATATATAATGAATGCTCGAGAAATCAGGACAAAAAATTTTGGTATTTTGCGAGACAAACCATGATGTGAGTATCACCTTAAATAAGATGCTAGTGTTGTTAAACAAGTGTGCATCTAGATATTATTCAAACATAAAAAATGTTATACTTCCTTGGAATAGTTATATCTGAGTAGGTTATAATGGGTATGTTATTGTAAAAATGTATATACACATATAAAGCAAATTGAGCATACGAAGATGTTCAATCAAAACAATAACACTAGGTGATGTAGTTTAAGACCAGCTAGGTCTAAACATGAAGTGAGTATATGAAAAGAAACATATTCTGTAAGCTCATTTGAAGAAATAACCCTAATAAATTGAGCAGCATAAATATTTGAAAAATATTATTGTAAATGTTGGTATAGGAATATAAACAAACTGTAACTGCCCTAAAAGAGTTATATCTAAGTTTGTTGTATTAGGTATATTATCCCTAAATATGTATATACATACACAACAGAATAAACATAAGAGATGTTCAATCAAAACAGCATCAATATATGATATTATTAAAGACAGGCAAAATCTGAATATGCAAAAAAATATAAAGTTAACAATGAACTCAATTGTGGAGGCAACCATAAAACATTGAGCAGCATCAAGGTTGAAAAGTATTATTGTAGATATTTGTGTAGTCTAAGATTGATACATAGTCATGAGATTATTCCATATATAGGAACAAAAAAACAACATAATATGTTAGCGCCGAATCCCAAATTGAAGTTCTATACAGTAATATGAAGAACCATAACATGCTACCATACCGCAATATAATGAAGTCAAAGTCAACCCCAACCATGCAATATGGCCTAAATACAGTGTTAGAAAACCACCATTCCTGTATCTATATCTATCTACATAGATTTAGATGGTTTATTACCAATGGCAAAAAAATCTATAAACATAGGTTGGGTAAAAACCAGGATTGAAAATTCCATAAAGAATCACTTCACTTGAAACAAATGCAAAACCTAAATGATTGGAAATATTTCTGTATGTCCAATGTTCCTATCCAAAGTCAAAAAAAATATATGTACAATAATATAGAAGCAGTATATGTGATAGTATTGCAGGCTTAGTAATGCACTTATAGGCAAGCCACTATGAGAATTCGGAATGCGACCCAAACTGTATGAATATAGTTGTAGACCGTAGATGCAAAAAGTATTTTTGATGGTTCAAACATAAGCAATCCCTTAAAGTTCTTCCATAGTATTCGGCCTAATCATGCCATGTAAAAAGATGTATCGTTGCAAAAACGCTGATTCACAAAAAGTAAAATAGAAGAATGTCAAAATATCAAATGCATCTACTAAATCAAAGTCAAAAAATAAGTTTGGTAAACAAGAAATATTTCACCAAAAAGTCAAAATATAAATTATTCCAATCCAACCATGCTTAAAAAGCCATGATGATATGCCCGAGAATATAAGAGCATGAAAGTTTGTTGATAATAAACAAATATATCCAAAAATATAAAAAATGCGCTAAGACTCTCTCCAAATATAGTCAAATTAAAGTTGAGAAGTATTGATAACCTGACAATCTCTCAATGAACGATCTTCCAGCAGCGACAGAAACCACAAAGTCCAAAAGAGGGTAGTTGGATGGCCCCCCAAAAAGTTGCGGTATCACACATATGCTGTTATCCAAGTGCGAACAGTAACCTGACAGTCTCTCAATGGAGGATCTCCCAGCGGGGACAAAATAAAAGTTCAAAAGAAGGTAGTTTAATAGCCCCAGAAAAAGTTGCGTAGTCACACACTCATATGCTGTTATCCGAGTGCGAACCGTTACCCAAATATGTCGAATACAGTTTCCAAAAATAAGGTAAAGTCGTAAATATATTATAAATCTCACCAAATGTCTTCCGAATGAATTTCAGACGATGCGTACAGCTCAGCAATCACTTCAGGAATGAAATCCATATAGCGACACAAACATAAATCCAGAAAATACTTGGTTGGATTTTCAACCTTGTAACAAGTCGAAAATCAGATAGAATATCCACAAATGGAAAAACAACGGTACACAATGATGGACAGCACTAAAATAATGCATAAATTAGTATGGTTCAAGAAGCAAAGTGTATCTATCGCCAACCTTCCGTGAGGAGCCCTCCTCAACAGGCAAGGAATCAACCAAAATGGCGTTAGTTACAGAAGAACCACAAGAACGCCAACAGCCAGCAAAACAAGGAGTATTCAGTGTAGAATCCAGCTAGCAAGTACGGCTGGTGCTCAGCAACCAAGCTGCTGTGAACAATTGTAGGAAAAAAAAGCCAGCACGTCGAGTGGTTCTGATATAATGATTTATTCTTCAAAAACTAGACCGGTTTCAGCTATTCAAGCTTTCATCAGTAGTTGAAAAACACATGAAAAAACTGCTCCTTATATATTCATAAGAAGGTAATGACATCACTTCCTGTGATTAAAGAAAAAAACGGTCTAGTTTTTGAAGAATAAATCATTATATCAGAACCACTCGAGGTGCTGGTTTTTTTTCCTACAATTGTTCACAGCAGCTTGGTTGCCGAGCACCAGCCGTACTTGCTAGCTGGATTCTACACTGAATACTCCTTGCTTTGCTGGCTGTTGGCGTTCTTGTGGTTCTTCTGTAACTAACGCCATTTTGGTTGATTCCTTGCCTGTTGAGGAGGGCTCCTCACGGAAGGTTGGCGATAGATACACTTTGCTTCTTGAACCATACTAATTTATGCATTATTTTAGTGCTGTCCATCATTGTGTACCGTTGTTTTTCCATTTGTGGATATTCTATCTGATTTTCGACTTGTTACAAGGTTGAAAATCCAACCAAGTATTTTCTGGATTTATGTTTGTGTCGCTATATGGATTTCATTCCTGAAGTGATTGCTGAGCTGTATGCATCGTCTGAAATTCATTCGGAAGACATTTGGTGAGATTTATAATATATTTACGACTTTACCTTATTTTTGGAAACTGTATTCGACATATTTGGGTTACGGTTCGCACTCGGATAACAGCATATGAGTGTGTGACTACGCAACTTTTTCTGGGGCTATTAAACTACCTTCTTTTGAACTTTTATTTTGTCCCCGCTGGGAGATCCTCCATTGAGAGACTGTCAGGTTACTGTTCGCACTTGGATAACAGCATATGTGTGATACCGCAACTTTTTGGGGGGCCATCCAACTACCCTCTTTTGGACTTTGTGGTTTCTGTCGCTGCTGGAAGATCGTTCATTGAGAGATTGTCAGGTTATCAATACTTCTCAACTTTAATTTGACTATATTTGGAGAGAGTCTTAGCGCATTTTTTATATTTTTGGATATATTTGTTTATTATCAACAAACTTTCATGCTCTTATATTCTCGGGCATATCATCATGGCTTTTTAAGCATGGTTGGAATGGAATAATTTATATTTTGACTTTTTGGTGAAATATTTCGTGTTTACCAAACTTATTTTTTGACTTTGATTTAGTAGATGCATTTGATATTTTGACATTCTTCTATTTTACTTTTTGTGAATCAGCGTTTTTGCAACGATACATCTTTTTACATGGCATGATTAGGCCTAATACTATGGAAGAACTTTAAGGGATTGCTTATGTTTGAACCATCAAAAATACTTTTTGCATCTACGGTCTACAACTATATTGGGACAGTTTGGGTCGCATTCCGAATTCTCATAGTGGCTTGCCTATAAGTACATTACTAAGCCTGAAATACTATCACATATACTGCTTCTATATTATTGTACATATAATTTTTTTGACTTTGGATAGGAACATTGGACATACAGAAATATTTCCAATCATTTAGGTTTTGCATTTGTTTCAAGTGAAGTGATACTTTATGGAATTTTCAATCCTGGTTTTTACCCAACCTATGTTTATAGATTTTTTTTGCCATTGGTAATAAACCATCTAAATCTATGTAGATAGATATAGATACAGGAATGGTGGTTTTCTAACACTGTATTTAGGCCATATTGCATGGTTGGGGTTGACTTTGACTTCATTATATTGTGGTATGGTAGCATGCTATGGTTCTTCATATTACTGTAGAGAACTTCAATTTGGGATTCGGCACTAACATATTATGTTGTTTTTTTGTTCCTATATATGGAATAATCTCATGACTATGTATCAATCTTAGACTACACAAATATCTACAATAATACTTTTCAACCTTGATGCTGCTCAATGTTTTATGGTTGTCTCCACAATTGAGTTCATTGTTAACTTTATATTTTTTTGCATATTCAGATTTTGCCTGTCTTTAATAATATATATTGATGCTGTTTTGATTGAACATCTCTTATGTTTATTCTGTTGTGTATGTATATACATATTTAGGGATAATATACCTAATACAACAAACTTAGATATAACTCTTTTAGGGCAGTTACAGTTTGTTTATATTCCTATACCAACATTTACAATAATATTTTTCAAATATTTATGCTGCTCAATTTATTAGGGTTATTTCTTCAAATGAGCTTACAGAATATGTTTCTTTTCATATACTCACTTCATGTTTAGACCTAGCTGGTCTTAAACTACATCACCTAGTGTTACTGTTTTGATTGAACATCTTCGTATGCTCAATTTGCTTTATATGTGTATATACATTTTTACAATAACATACCCATTATAACCTACTCAGATACAACTCTTCCAAGGAAGTATAACATTTTTTATGTTTGAATAATATCTAGATGCACACTAGTTTAACAACACTAGCATCTTATTTAAGGCGATACTCACATCATGGTTTGTCTCACAAAATACCAAAATTTTTTGTCCTGATTTCTCGAGCATTCATTATATATGTAACTTTTTGGTACCCTTGGGTAAATCTATCACACAGTTTATTTTTTCCAAAGGGTTCGGAACAGTGTATTGGTGTTTTGTTCAGACTACTATCTTTTCTTTCAACACTCTTACTGTTCCATATAAGTAGCCAAACATTTTATCAACACAACAACTTATTGTCATGGACCTTGGGAAATTATTATCTAGCCTATGTGCAGATAAGGATGACCTTAAAGTATTCGGTATTGGTATTAGTTCCTAATACTATTGATTTACCCATATTGGATCCAGTTGACGGTTGTGTGTCAGAATTCAATCGCTAGATAAACAAATCAAAATATTAAGAACTAACATTTGGCACCATAAGCTATTTAAGGCTTATCAGACCCAGAAGATTTCACCTAGAGGATTGAGATCAAAAATTCAGCCACTTGTTGGTGCACCGGACGATATATTAATCAGGGATTGGCAAATAGCACAGCAAGAAGCCACTATGGCATTAGTTGATATACTGGCATCCTTTATGAAAGGACAGTTCATGCCAATACTCTGGATGTTGAAAAGACATGTAATAACTTAAAACAATATGAAAACCAACCTCAATTTCATAGTAGTCTGAACAAACTTTCCAAAGAACTGACCACATTGGAGAGTAATCTTAAATCCAAAAAATTACACAAGTTTGCTAGGGACAAAGAGGATTATAGTAAGGGAAGACAATTTGAATCCCACAAAGGTGTGAGATTTGCCCAAGGGACCAAAAGTTTTACTTTTGTGCGTAAGAAAAGACCGAGATCAATTCTCAAAAAATCAGGATCTTCCAGCAATACCTTCGGTGAGGAGTCCTCCACAACAGACAATGAATCAACCAGCATGGGTGATTCACCACATAACAAAAGAGGCAGAAGCATGATTTGCCCTTTAGGGCAGGAGACACATAGGGAGGGAGAAAGCATCGGGTCAAAAGTCTAGAGGAACTCTTCCAATCAGTAGTGAAATAATGGAATCTCATCAAAATGTGTTAAATATCTCAAAATACACTTTATCTTCAGATGAATATTCTATTTTGAATAAAGGCTTGGGTTTTATACCTGTTTTTTCATTGACGAGAGTTCACATGTTTGCTGATACAGTAGAGTTTTGTAGGAAAATTAATTTACACTTATTTTTCAAACAACAGGACAACCCTAACATTTCTCAAAGATCTTCTGAATTTAGATTCCATAAATCCACTTTCAACCCCCCCATGGACAAACACGCCGCAGTATTCCAACAGGCGGTCATGAAGGATTTACATTTTCATTCCAACAAATCTGACAACACTAGAAATAACATATCTTACAGTGAACAACTTGCTTTAACTAGACTTAAAACAACAAGGATATAGTTATACTCTCTGCTGATAAAGGTGCAGTCGTTGTCATGGACGCCGATTATTATCGGATGAGGCAAATGGACAACTGTCCAACCATCATCATTACATGAAAATGAGCACGGATCCCACACCCGCCTTCAAACAAGAAATTGACAAATTTTTACAAGAAGCAGTCGACACTGGGATTATTTCTACTAACACCAAAAAAAATCTCATGGTTAAGGATCCTGCTAAACAATACCTATATCTATTGCCTAAAAATCCACAAATCCATTGACAAATCCATTGATAAACCACCAGGAAGACCGATCAGATCTGGATTGGATCATTGACGGAACCCCTGTCAATGTTTTTGACTGAAAAACTGAAACCATTACTATCCTGTATTAGAGCCAGGATTAAAGATACAACGGAATTCCTACAAATTGTTTCCAATTCACAACTAGAACCTGCATGGCTTCTGTGTACTTTGGATGTGAAATCTTTGTATACCAGCATTCCGATTGGGCAGGACTGATGGCCCTGGAATTCTGGTTAAATAAAGCCAATATTTATCCTCCTGAATGAATACATTACTTGTGTGTATGGTCAACATGTCTTAACCAAAATGTATTCTATTTTCAACAGGACTGCTATTGGCAGATACAAGGCACGGCCATGGGGCCTCTTTTGCTCCTATATATGCAGACTTATACATGGGATACATTGAAGAACATATGATTTATGATGAATTGCACAATGTGTATTTACCCTAAATCGACATCTGAGGAGATATCTGGATGACTGTTGGCTTGTATGGAAAGGAGGTCCGAATATCTCCAAGAATTCATGGAACATCTCAATGGAAATATGTGGGGACCTAATTCACTGTGGAATATAATTTGAATGACATTCATTTCTTGGATGTCCATTTACAAAGACAACCGGATCATACATTAAAAACATCTGTTCATCGTGAAATTTCACAATATAACACTTTATTACATGCCAACAGTCTCCATCCTAAGCATATCATCAAGAATATCCCAAAATCTCAGTTCCTGAGAATTAAAATAATATGTTCTTCTGAACAAGATCTAAATATACATCATGAGGATCTGACCAATAGATTTTTGGCTAGAGGATATCACCGGGAGGCCATCAGTTCTGCTGCACAATGGAGTACAACACTACCCAGGAGTCACTATTAATTTACAAGAACAAAGTTAGATCTAACCATCCTGATATATGTAGATTTTATTACTACATATGGTAGGAATAGTCATAATCTTATCAACATCATCAATACACACTGGAGCATACTTCACATCTCACCCTCTTTGAGGGTTATTTGGGAGAACGTTGTTACTTCTCCTATAAGAAGGCAAAACATTAGGTTCCCATTTTTCTCATTACAAAAGAAACATCATGCATGACAACAACACTGCTATACAGAGAACTCTTACAGGAGACAAATTACTGGCACGTATCCTTGTGGCCCTTGTAGTTTTGTAATTACATATTCAAAACTAAAAGTTTCACAAGAAAACAGGTCAGATACATGATATGACAATTTTTGAAATTGCAGTTCACTGGATTATTACTGGATAATATTATAGACAAACTAGAAACCTTAGATAAGATTTGGAATATCAAATTAAAAATCTAAAATTATGCCTATTATTAGGGTTATTTCTTCAAATGAGCTTACAGAATATGTTTCTTTTCATATACTCACTTCATGTTTAGACCTAGCTGGTCTTAAACTACATCACCTAGTGTTACTGTTTTGATTGAACATCTTCGTATGCTCAATTTGCTTTATATGTGTATATACATTTTTACAATAACATACCCATTATAACCTACTCAGATACAACTCTTCCAAGGAAGTATAACATTTTTTATGTTTGAATAATATCTAGATGCACACTAGTTTAACAACACTAGCATCTTATTTAAGGCGATACTCACATCATGGTTTGTCTCACAAAATACCAAAATTTTTTGTCCTGATTTCTCGAGCATTCATTATATATGTAACTTTTTGGTACCCTTGGGTAAATCTATCACACAGTTTATTTTTTCCAAAGGGTTCGGAACAGTGTATTGGTGTTTTGTTCAGACTACTATCTTTTCTTTCAACACTCTTACTGTTCCATATAAGTAGCCAAACATTTTATCAACACAACAACTTATTGTCATGGACCTTGGGAAATTATTATCTAGCCTATGTGCAGATAAGGATGACCTTAAAGTATTCGGTATTGGTATTAGTTCCTCGAATACTATTGATTTACCCATATTGGATCCAGTTGACGGTTGTGTGTCAGAATTCAATCGGCTAGATAAACAAATCAAAATATTAAGAACTAACATTTGGCACCATAAGCTATTTAAGGCTTATCAGACCCAGAAGATTTCACCTAGAGGATTGAGATCAAAAATTCAGCCACTTGTTGGTGCACCGGACGACATATTAATCAGGGATTGGCAAATAGCACAGCAAGAAGCCACTATGGCATTAGTTGATATACTGGCATCCTTTTATGAAAGGACAGTTCATGCCAATACTCTGGATGTTGAAAAGACATGTAATAACTTAAAACAATATGAAAACCAACCTCAATTTCATAGTAGTCTGAACAAACTTTCCAAAGAACTGACCACATTGGAGAGTAATCTTAAATCCAAAAAATTACACAAGTTTGCTAGGGACAAAGAGGATTACAGTAAGGGAAGACAATTTGAATCCCACAAAGGTGTGAGATTTGCCCAAGGGACCAAAAGTTTTACTTTTGTGCGTAAGAAAAGACCGAGATCAATTCTCAAAAAATCAGGATCTTCCAGCAATACCTTCGGTGAGGAGTCCTCCACAACAGACAATGAATCAACCAGCATGGGTGATTCACCACATAACAAAAGAGGCAGAAGCATGATTTGCCCTTTAGGGGCAGGACACATAGGGGAGGGAGAAAGCATCGGGGTCAAAAGTCTAGAGGAACTCTTCCAATCAGTAGTGAAATAATGGAATCTCATCAAAATGTGTTAAATATCTCAAAATACACTTTATCTTCAGATGAATATTCTATTTTGAATAAAGGCTTGGGTTTTATACCTGTTTTTTTCATTGACGAGAGTTCACATGTTGCTGATACAGTAGAGTTTTGTAGGAAAATTAATTTACACTTATTTTTCAAACAACAGGACAACCCTAACATTTCTCAAAGATCTTCTGAATTTAGATTCCATAAATCCACTTTCAACCCCCCCATGGACAAACACGTCGCAGTATTCCAACAGGCGGTCATGAAGGATTTACATTTTCATTCCAACAAATCTGACAACACTAGAAATAACATATCTTACAGTGAACAACTTGCTTTAACTAGACTTAAAAACAACAAGGATATAGTTATACTCTCTGCTGATAAAGGGGGTGCAGTCGTTGTCATGGACGCCGATTATTATCGGGATGAGGCAAATGGACAACTGTCCAACCATCATCATTACATGAAAATGAGCACGGATCCCACACCCGCCTTCAAACAAGAAATTGACAAATTTTTACAAGAAGCAGTCGACACTGGGATTATTTCTACTAACACCAAAAAACATCTCATGGTTAAGGATCCTGCTAAACAATACCTATATCTATTGCCGAAAATCCACAAATCCATTGACAAATCCATTGATAAACCACCAGGAAGACCGATCGTATCTGGGATTGGATCATTGACGGAACCCCTGTCAATGTTTTTGACTGAAAAACTGAAACCATTACTATCCTGTATTAGAGCCAGGATTAAAGATACAACGGAATTCCTACAAATTGTTTCCAATTCACAACTAGAACCTGCATGGCTTCTGTGTACTTTGGATGTGAAATCTTTGTATACCAGCATTCCGCATTGGGCAGGACTGATGGCCCTGGAATTCTGGTTAAATAAAGCCAATATTTATCCTCCTGGAATGAATACATTACTTGTGTGTATGGCCGAACATGTCTTAACCAAAAATGTATTCTATTTTCAACAGGACTGCTATTGGCAGATACAAGGTACGGCCATGGGGGCCTCTTTTGCGCCTATATATGCAGACTTATACATGGGATACATTGAAGAACATATGATTTATGATGAATTGCACAATGTGTATTTACCCGAAATCGACATCTGGAGGAGATATCTGGATGACTGTTGGCTTGTATGGAAAGGAGGTCCGGAATATCTCCAAGAATTCATGGAACATCTCAATGGAAATATGTGGGGGACCGAATTCACTGTGGAATATAATTTGAATGACATTCATTTCTTGGATGTCCATTTACAAAGACAACCGGATCATACATTAAAAACATCTGTTCATCGCAAATTTCCACAATATAACACTTTATTACATGCCAACAGTCTCCATCCGAAGCATATCATCAAGAACATCCCAAAATCTCAGTTCCTGAGAATTAAAATAATATGTTCTTCTGAACAAGATCTAAATATACATCATGAGGATCTGACCAATAGATTTTTGGCTAGAGGATATCACCGGGAGGCCATCAGTTCTGCTGCACAATGGAGTACAACACTACCCAGGGAGTCACTATTAATTTACAAGAACAAAGTTAGATCTAACCATCCTGATATATGTAGATTTATTACTACATATGGTAGGAATAGTCATAATCTTATCAACATCATCAATACACACTGGAGCATACTCACATCTCACCCTCTTTTGGAGGGTTATTTGGGAGAACGTTGTTACTTCTCCTATAAGAAGGGCAAAACATTAGGTTCCCATTTTTCTCATTACAAAAGAAACATCATGCATGACAACAACACTGCTATACAGAGAACTCTTACAGGAGACAAATTAATGGGCACGTATCCTTGTGGCCCTTGTAGTTTTTGTAATTACATATTCAAAACTAAAAGTTTCACAAGAAAACAGGTCAGATACATGATATGACAATTTTTGGAAATTGCAGTTCCGACTGGATTATTTACCTGGCCACATGCACATGCCAAGCTTTTTATGTAGGCCAAACATCTAGACAATTCCGCACCAGAATAGCAGAACATTTGGGAGATATTAGGAATTGCAGATCTACAAATGCTCTATACAGACACACCACCAAGCACGCCACGGCCAAATTTTTTTTTTTTTTTGCATCATTGATCATATCATGGGAAACAGGGCATTCAAAACAGGATGGCATGAAATCCTTAATAATAAAGAGAAAAGATGGATGATTAATTTGGGTGGGCTTTTCCCACCAGGGCTCAATGACAAATTATAAATTTTCATCTTCTCTATACACATTTATTATTTTCAGTTTTCCTTCATGGTACAGGATTTTTGTGTATACTGGAACCCTAATTAAGGATATCCAAAAGAACCAATTATATGTTAATGTGTTTTCCCTCTTTATCATCACACTATATTCATCTATTCCATCAGGTAAAGTCTCTATTTCTTTATAATCTGACATTATTACTAGTATGGCACAATTTTGGATGGACTATCAACAATTTATGTATACTTACTGTATTTCACTTATACACAATTTTCATTTAATTTTAATTTATTAACTTTATTGTAAGACAATAATTGTTTTTTTCTTTAATCACAGGAAGTGATGTCATTACCTTCTTATGAATATATAAGGAGCAGTTTTTTCATGTGTTTTTCAACTACTGATGAAAGCTTGAATAGCTGAAACCGGTCTAGTTTTTGAAGAATAAATCATTATATCAGAACCACTCGAGGTGCTGGCTTTTTTTCCTACAATTGTTCACAGCAGCTTGGTTGCCGAGCACCAGCCGTACTTGCTAGCTGGATTCTACTCTGGAGGCTGTACCTGGAAGAAATCTTCTGGTGTCTGCATTGATTTTGCCTTATCCTCCATTTTCGTGATCACCTCCTCCGCCTTAGATCCAAACATGCGGTCCTTATCTAGGGGGGTGTCTAGGAGTTTGGATTTAACATCATCAGGCAGAGGTTGCTCTTTCAGCCATATGCATCTCCTAATTACTAACCCCGCAACAGCAGCCCTGCTGGATGCTTCTAGGGCATGGTATCCACAGTGGAGGGAAAGCTTTGCCACCACAGCTGGAGTGTAAGAGTTCCCTTGGCTCTCCGGAAGTAGAACTGTCAGGCAAGGAGGACATTTTCTGCTTTAATAGTTCCAAGGTATGTTGCTGATATTTTAACCTATGGGACTGGCAGTTAAGAGCTCTAATAGCTAAGGTAGCAGAGGTGTATACTTTTTTTTACCACATCTGTTTAGGGCTCTGCTATCCTTGTCAGATGGAATAGGGTTTTTGGAGGAACTGGGTTTAGCCCCTTTGAGTCCCTGGGTGATGACCTCTGGGTCTACTGTAGGATTTTTGAATAGGTATTTGTGGGTGTCTGGCACGCTTTAGTACCTGTCTGGCATTCTAGGTGCAGGAGACAGGGCATCAGGTATGAGGCTAGACTCCCTAAAAACATCCTCCACCACATCCAAAATGGGAAGGACAGCTAAGGGTTTGTACTGGGGAAGGTCCAGAAACTCTCTTGGCCTTTTCTTAGACTGGGGGTAATCCCGATGGAAGTGTTCCCTAAGGGTAAGGTTTCTCCAAAAGACAGGTCCTCTGGGGGGAAGTAGATGGGATGGATTCCTCTGCATTAGAAGACTCAAAGGTGGTAAGGGACTATTGTTCATTGTCTGATTCCAAAAAGTTAGATTCTTCAGTGTCAGGTTCGGAGAGAATATCTGGGGAAAGGTCCCTTTTTCTTTTGGCTGGGGTAGTCTGGTTACCTCCGATAAGGGTGATAAGATCCTCAGCCATCTTAAGAAGCTGCTGTTAATGCGCAGGTTGGGCTTGACGAAGATGGCAACTGGGAATTGTTTTTCTGGGAGTTGTCTTGCTTTTAGGCCTCAGTGCTTCAATGGGCCTGGGTGTGGCTGTGGTTTGCAGTCTTGGTCTGGCGTTGGTTATCTGAAAAGCCTCCTTGAAAGCTGGTGCCTGCAGAGTGGCTCTGGACCCAACTGCAGGGCTGACAACTGAAAACTCAGCAGATGCAGTCTGATCCGACGACATACCAGACTCTGAATGGGTCTTGGTAAAGGCCTGTGAAGGTATAGCATCTGTCATCAGGGGCTGCGTAGGCACCTCACTGAATCCCGCTGCACTGGTGGCTGACTTCAGGGAAGAGTCGTCTGAAGGCCTAACCATTTGTGGTCTTGTCCCTTTATCTTTTCTCTTTTGGCGGATATCCACTGTATGCTGACCTACAGACTCCATTTCGTACTGCGAAGGACCGTCTTTGAAATATCTAGCTACAAATTCTGCTCTACGGTGGATGGTCCTAGCGTTAAAGAGAGCGCAGAACCGACATCTGGGGATGTTGTAGTCTAGGCCTAAACAGTCTCGTTGTGGTATTTGTTTTCCACAGCGGAGACAATTATTTACTCAGTTCTTGGAAGAAAATGGTCCCCAACGGGGTGCTTAGCTTTAGTCATTTTCTACTTCACTCTGGCAGCAGCCGACCAACACACACGCAAACTTGCTTCTGCTTTGGATTCCACGGCAAGAAAGACCGATGTAATGGCATCAGCTGCCCTGTTTTATACCACCGACGAACTGACGTCAGTCCCAGGCGACCTGCAACCGACACAGGAGGAGCACTCTTTACTCTGATATTCAGGCCGGCCGAGGGCTACTCAGCAGGGATAACACACAAGTGATGACTGCAACAGTGAAACATGAAGAACATCTAGAGTTACAGAAGCTGCCATCGAGCCTTGCGCCTTGAGGATGAGTCTGGCTGAAGCATTTCTGTTCTGAACTATATAGTTTACTTGTGATCTGACCTTTTGGAGCCTCTCTATTGGGAGAGGAGAGATTCCTGTAACAGTGTTGAACAGAGCTGCAATAAATTCCAGGTGTTGTGTACATTGTAGATTTGAATTTTCATAATTTACTATAATGCCTAATGAAGAACAAAGATTTAGGGTGTAATCTTTTGCCCTTTCAAGCTGATGCCTGATGGTAGCGGTAAGGAGCCAGTTGTCGAGATAAGGAAAAACTCGAAATGCCTGGAGTCTGAGATGAGCTGCTACTATTGCCATGCATTTGGTAAACACCCTGGGGGTTGTAGTGAGACTAAAAGGCAGTGCTCTGAAATGAAAATGACTGGCTCCCAAGCTGGAAGAGCAGGAATCTTCTAGTACGTTTGTCCATTTTTATACGGTAATTTGCATCCTGAAGACCAACAGAGCACATCCAATCATCTTCTCCAAGAAAGGAAGTATTGGCTGTACTGAGACCATCCAGAATTTGGTTTGCTGAATTGCCTTGTTGAACTGGCTGAGATCCAAAATGGGTCTCCAGTCACCTGTTTTTTTGGGCATTAAAAGAATCTCGAGTAAAACCCAGATCCTGTCTGGTCTGGTGGGACTTCTTGGATGACACTTTTTCGAGCAGTTTTTAAATTTGTATGACTGCTGCTTCCCTGTGAGTGGGTGGAACATCCAGGAGTCTTTTGTGCGTTTTTGGATCCAAGGAAATGGGAATGATATAGCCTCTGGAAAGGATCCCCAGCACCCTTTTCTCCTATAGCGTCATCTGTAACCAGGCAGATTGGTGCAGGGATAATCGTCCCTAGACTGCCTCCAGAGGAACTCAATCGGGTCACCATTCAGGAATGCTGGTAGGAGTTACCAGAGAAAATCTCTGGACCCCTGGTTCTGTGGGCCACTTCTGCCTCTAGAATGGAATCTCCCAATGTTACCTCCCTCTTTGCCCCAGGGAGAAATCCTTGCCACCCGAGTTCCTGGAAAGGCCCTTGGGAACTTTTTGAGCAATAGCCTCCCACTTCTTTGGTTCCTAGAGTATGGCCGTTGAGGAGTGGAGAAGCATATGCCAATGGCAGAAAGTCTTTCCATCTTTCTCACATCTGGTCAGTGTGTCGTTAACCTTGCGTCCAAACTGGGATGTTTCGTCAAAGAAAGCGCTGACGAACAAATATTTAAATGGCTGTGCAAAGTCACACAAGCAGGTCTCCTAATGGCTACACCTGAACCCGCTGCTTTTGATTTCCCTTTGGCTGCATAAGCAATTAGCCTCGAGGGTGGTGAGCTGAGAGGTAATCTTGTCTCGTACCCCTTCTGCTACTGCTCCTGTGAGAGTATCTGACAGCTCTTTAATCAGATCTCTCTGCAACCTGGTAAAGTGCACCATGTAGTTTAAAGACCTACAAGCAAAGGTTGAAGTGTAAACATGCTTACCAAATCTATTCATAGTCCTAGACTCCTTGTTAGCAGGATGGATAGTAGGACTTTCCTCTACAAGCTTTCTTTTGTGGCTGCCACTATCACCATGGTGTCTACAGCAACACCCTTAATCTAATGCTGATCATCCTTAGGAGCATAATGGATCCGATCAGGCCTCTTGGGGATTGGCTTAATAGAGTCAGGAAATTTCCATGCCCATTGAACTATCAATAAATAAGATAGTGGGCAGAGAGATCCAAGAGATAGAGGGCTAAGCATGAAAAGCCTCCGGGTATACCGATTTGTCCGATGAAGGCTGGAGGTAAGTCCAGCCACCCCTTTGTTTCAGGATTTCTGGGATGTCCCTGAAGGAATCATCATCACGGGTGACCGGGAGGAACCTTCCCTCTCATCAAAATCAGAATCCTCAGTGAAGAACTCCTCCGGGTCATCCAAGTGCTTCCTCTTGCACTTTTTCATCGAAAACTCTTCCTCAGAGGGATATTCCAGGGAAGTATCCAAAGAGGAAACCACCAAGGTGGATCTCTCCTGAGGCTTTTGGACCCTCTGTCCCAGGAATGAGGCTGGCATAATCTCTGGTCGAGGGGATACAGGATGTTTGGCCCAACAGGGATGGCAAGTGCTGAATCCACAATGGACAAGGCCTTCTCCATGATTTGGAAGGCTGCCCCCCTCCCCGCCGCAGAGGGATGGGAGCCCAGAACCAAAATACACTCTTTCGGAGCCATGGTCCCACCCCATACTGAGAAAGATGCTTCCAAAACAGAAGCCTGGGTCTAGCCAACAAATTCCGATGCACCAAGGGGCATGGAAGGTTCTGAAAAAATGGAAGTCGAACCCTGCCCCTTGGAACCAGAGATGAAGCCTCGACCTCGGGAGGCCTCCAGTTCCGATAAACCAGAAAAGTTCACGACAATTCTCGGTTCCAGAGAAGACACTCTTACCGGAACAGAGACAGTTGGAGCCAGGCAGGTCGGTGCCAGTGGCTCCAAAGATTCAACTGGAGTTGGAGGAGGAAGATGAGAGGGTGTCAAAAAGAGGACAGGTTCTGGTGCAGAGTTGGCTGGGAACTGAAGATGGAGGTAATCCCCTCGCAGTCAAGAGTTGGTCCACCAGCCTCGATGTCTGGTTCCGAAAATCTCTCAGTGGATCGAACAGACTATGCCTAAGGAGACTTAGGCGATCTCGGTTCCACGAATAGGCTAGGTGGTCTGTCCGCAAATGGATCGATCGATGGAGAATACATGGTCCTTGTCAACGTCCTCAATTTAGTCTGCTTAGCTACCATCAAATCCTTTGGAACCAAAGCCACTATAGGTGCCTGATCAGAAGCAATGGTTGGTGCCAAATCACTCTTGCCCATTGGTGCAAAGCAAACTGTCGACATCGAAGGCTGTTTGGATAATTTTGCAGGCAGTTTCAAAGAACTGCTCGGTACCAAATGAGACCATTTCTTAGGCTTAGAAGAGAAGGAAGAGGAAGATGACGAGGTGGCTTTGGTCTTCGGACCAGATATGGCCTCTTCGAAGTCTCCTTTCAACAAACCTTTCAAAATCAGCTTGTGTTTCTCCAAGTTAATGTCCTGGAGGAGAAACCATGACAGATTTCACAATCCTCCTGCAGGTGGATAGCGCCTACACAGTACACACAACAGACATGCCCATTTGAATTGGGCATCTTCCTTTCACACTTTTGGCACTTCTTAAAGCCAGAGGTGCTCTTAGAAGATTTATTGGCCATACCAGGAAAAACTAGGCCTAATGCTGATAAAAATCACGCGCACACCACACACAATTTTTAAGAGAAAAAGGAAGAAGGTACCAACTATGTAGCCAGAAATACCTAAGGAGGAAAAAGATAGTACCAGCAATGGTAAGCAAAAAAAAAAACAAAAAAAAAAAACAACCCAGAGGTAGAGGAAAGGGGAATAGGATCACACATGCACGGAACGGGAGAGAGGAACAGGTAGGAAAATCTAGAAAGCAATTAGGGGGAGAAATACAAATATATGAAAGAAAATTAGAGAAATCAGAGGAAACCTTACTTTAAACAATTGGCAAAGCTTGAGAGGTTGGACGCATCTGACACACAAAATAGCAAGCGAGATCTGAGGTAATTTAGAGAGGAGCATCATGGGTAGAGCCTAGCTGGAGAGTTTGGAAGGCGCGAGATGAAGTAAGCAGCAGAGTCGGTTCCGAGGCTCAGAACCCAGCCCACAGTTAAGGATTACGTTAAAACTGACATCATCAGATATAATGTTAAAATCTTAGTAAGACATCACCAGCTCAATATTGGAAAGTTAGTTCTTATATGAAAAGGCATACATAAAAAAATGATGATGATGATAATAGTATGCTGGTGTGTGAAGTCTAGAATTGAAGGCTATCTGGAAACATTCTACAGGACTGTACGATGTAAAAGACTATTGGAAAATGAGTACTTTTTTATAAGCACTGTGGTCAGATTACTATTTTTCTTATTAGAAGAATAAAGTTAATGTTCCTATACCTTTCAATGTGAACAGTGATGAAAATTACATTTTATAGACTATCCTTGCCATTATTACAAAGAAAATTACATATCTCCTGTACTTGAAGATATTCTACAACTTCTGGAAGGTGTGATTAACAAAAGAATGAAAGAAATCAAGAATGTCTCATCATCAAGTCAGCACAGCATCTTAATACAAACTGCATACTGTACATGGAAACATGGGATGTTATAGATTGTATACTTCAGGCAATTGTACACAGTTTCTTTTGTAAATAGTTGGCTAGTGGATTATTTTTATGTTTCACTATTTATATTTCAATCTGAAGATATGGAAAAATAATAAAAATTTCTTTAATGTCTCGCATCATCATAAACAATAATCCATGTTCCTAAATTTAACAGGAAGTTAAAAAATAATTTTATCAATATTAGCCAACATATACTGTTTTTAGGCAAAACACCACTCTGATATTACTTTACGATGGTAACAGGCACATCAATATTGTATACAAATGATATATTTTGTTCAATCTGTTTTAGTTACAACATGGTTGGTTCAAAAGCAAAAAGGGAGATGTGTTAAATAAAATTCACATAAGTTTTTCAGAATTCATCATTGATTTGTTCTAACATTTTACTGGAGATGTAACCAATAAACTTTAAGATAAATATTCTTTTTTATTAGTAACGATAGACCCTGGATAAGCTAGCCACATTTACACTACTCCCTAAAAACTTAAGTTCAAAAACGTACAGCTGTGTACACTTACCATAAATGTAGATGTTTGAGTGTATTCACTGTTGCAGTCATCACATTTGGGTTGCCTGATTAACCATGTCTTGGGTCCTGTGTCGGTTGCTGTCACTCCTTCCGTGACGTCAGGGGTATAAAACATGCAGCCGACGCCATTACATCAGTTTTTCTTGCCCCAGAAATATATAAGGTTATACCTACAACAAAAAAGCAAATACACCAAAAAGCTTTAGAGTATAGTAAAGGAGAGTAGAGGTATAGCCAAAAGTAGTAAGGGGGCAGGAGGGAGGGTAACCTGGACTGCAACAGTGAATACACTCGAACATCTACATTTATGGTAAGTTTACACAACTGTACTATGTTCTTCGTGTTTCACTGTTGCAGTCATCACATTTGGGTAGATTCCAAAAGCTAAGGATGGCAGGAAGAATTTAGACAGCATTAGGACCAGCTATAAGGCCCTGCAAGACTGCAGTGGCAAAGCCAGCTCTGGATTTAGAGAAAACTGGCAGATGGTAATGTTTGGTGAAAGTATGTACAGAACTCCAAGTAGCAGCTTCTAGGATGCCCCTGGTAGGGACGCCTCTGAGAAAGGCTGTAGAGGTAGATACAGCCCTGGATGACAGGGGTCGGATCCCCTGTGGGAGAGGTTTTCCATGGTGCTTGTAGCAGAAATGAATGCAATGGCCTATCCATTGGAAATGGTCTGCTTTGAAATAGCCTTCCCCTCTGCCCCTGCAGTAAATGGCACCAGCAGTTGTTCAGATTTCCTTCAAGGTTTAGTCCTGTCCAAGCAGAATCTAAGTTGTCTGTGCATATCTAAGGAATGCAGTATCCGTTCCCCTTTGTTCTGTGGTTTAGGAAAGAAGGCTGGCAAATGAATATACTGATTAAGGGCCACACGATACCACCTCGGCCATGAAGGAGGGATTGGTCCTGAGGGACACCCTGTCCGCATAAAAGATGATGAAAGGCTCCACTGCCATAAGGGCCTGCAATTCAGATACCCTTCTTGCTGAAGTGATTGCTAAAAGGAAAGCTGTTTTCCAAGAAAGGAATTTTAAGTCTGCAGTAGCAGCTGGCTCGAAAGGAGGAAGCGTGAGTTTCTCCAATACAAAGTTAAGGTCCCAAGCTTGAGTTGGAGCTCTCCTGGGTGGTCGTAAATTTTTGGCCCCTTTGAGGAACTGCTTAAGCAGTGGATGAGAGAAGAGGGAAGGTTCTGCGTTATAACGAACTGAAATGGCTGAGGTGTGAAATTTGATGGAGGAGAAAGACAGTCCACTGTGAAGCATCTCAGTTAAGTATTGTAAAATCTGAGGTGAATTCGGCACTGCTGTGTTCATCCCTTGAGATTGGTTCCAGGCACAAAATCTTTTCCATTTTTCAGCTTAAGATTTTCTAGTACTAGGCCTCCTTGCCTCTAAAATGATATCCATCACTGGTTTACTGAGGGATGGTAAAGGAGAGATTAGGTAATTAGCCAGGCTGCTAGGTTCAGTGTTTGAAGCTGAGGGTGTAGAATTTGGTACTCCTGCTGAGACAATAGGGTAGGAGTCTGAGACAGGTGCCATGGGGCCAACAGTGACACTGCGCAAGAGGGGGTACACCAGTGTTGGCCTGGCCAGGCTGGTGCAATCAAAATCGTCCTTGGTTTGTCTTGTTTGATCTTTAGTAGTACTTTGGAAAGCAGAGGCAGAGGAGGAAAGGCATAAACTGATAGGTTTTTCCAGCTGAAGGACAGAGCATCCACTTTCCAATCTTGTTTGTGGGGAGTCCTTGTGCAAAATTTGTCCAACTGATAGTTCTGGGGGGGGGGGGCAAACAGGTCTATATCTTGGCTCCCCCATTTGCTTGTCAACATGTTGAAATTCCTTGGTTCCAGTTTCCACTCGTGTGGATCCATGAGGTTTCTGCTTAGTTCGTCTGCCAGTGTATTTAGTCTTCCTGGCAGGAATTGAGCTTGTAGACGCACTTGGTAGGTCAGGGCTGTGTTCCACAATGCCATGGCTAGTCTGCAGAGGGGTAAGAATGTGTACCCCCCTGTTTGTTTATGTACCACATAACAGTGGTGTTGTCCTTTACCATTAATTGTCCTGGAAGAATGTGGTCCTTGAAGGCTGTCAGAGCATTCTGTACAGCTAACATTTCTTTTTGATTGATATGCAGGTGCATTTTACTTGGGTTCCATTTGCCCTGAATGCACTTCACTGCCAGGTGAGCCCCCCATGCATAGTCTGACACGTCTGTTAGGGTTTGGGCGGCAGGGGGTAGTGTGAATGGTAGTCTCTTGTTTTGGTGGCAGGCCTCTGCCCACCAAAGTAACTCTAGGCATAGGCAAGGTATGATGGGAATCACTGCTTCTAGATCATGAGAATGTTGACATCATGGGTTTTTAAATACCACTGTAGTTTCCTCATATGCAGTCTTGCATATGGAATTAGAAGAATGCAGGAGGCCATGAACCCCAAGGCTTGTAGTACTTGCCTTGCAGATAAGCAGGGTTTTTGTGGCCACTAGCTTGAAGTAGGTTGTCTAATGAATTTGTTTCTCTGGCGTGAGGAAATCCATTTGGGAAGTTGTATTCAAGCTTGCTCCCAGGAATATAATTTGTTGACAGGGTACCAGGTGTGATTTCATTTTGTTTACGGTGTACCCCAGACAAGTTAGTACCCTTTGTACAAAGGCCAGATGATTCAAAAGTATGTCCTGGCTTTCTGCCTGAATTAGACAATTGTCCAGGTATGGATATATTTCAATATTTCTTTGTCTGGAAAATGCAATGACTGGAGCAAGGCACTTTGTGAATACCGTGGGTGCAGTAGATAAGCCAAAGGGCAGTGCAGAGAACTGATGGTGCATGTAGCCTGCTTTGAAGCGTAGGTATCTTCTGCAAGATTCCCCGATTGGGATGTGCAGGTATGCTTCCTTTAATCTAGTGTTGCCAACCAGGCGTCTTTGCCTAGCATAGGGAGCAACTGGTTAAGAGCCAGCATCTCGAAATTTGGAATCACCAAAAAGGTGTTTAGAGTAGACGGGTCCAGAATAGGATGCCATGAATTGTCTTTTCTGGGTACCAGGAAAAGTCTTGAGTAGAAACCTTGTCCCTTTTCTTCTTCTGGTACCAATTGAATAGCCCCTATGCTCAACAGAGAAAGTACTTGCTTTTGGGCCTCTGCCCACTGATTTGGGGGAAGATCTGGCCACCCGCTTGGTGTTGGTAACGTGTGGAAGTGAAATCTGTATCCCTGGGACACTATTTAAAACCCATTTGCCCTGGGTAATGAGTTCCCAGTTCTTGGCATGAAGAGCAATCTTTCCCCCCAAAGGGGCAGTCAGTTGATAAGTGCTTGGAAGTTTTAAAAGGAAGTCACTGAGACAGTTTATCATAGGGGGGAGTTTTATCACTCCCAGATTTGGAAGTGGAGGCCCCCCACTGCTTAGTCCTGAGTGTACCCTGGGACTGAAGCCTGGGAGCTCTGCTGGATCTGGGTTTGGACTGAAGGTCTGGAAGAGGCAGGAAAGGACCAATTCTTGGAAGGCTAATGCCTACTAAACCTTGGAGGTTGTACTTGTAAAAAATTTTTAACAGTTTGCATAGATTAAGCTTTTTCTTCCATATTTTTTAGAACTTCTGCCTTGTTGCCATACAGGCGGTCCTGGTTTAAGGGAGCATCCAGTAATTTTGCTTTAACATGCACATATATAATGTCATGCACAGAACCTGACTAACTTATCAAATCTCCTGTACTCATAATTTGCCCTGATAAGTTAGTTACCTAGACCATTATTTTCACTGTGTTTATCCTATACAACTAGTTAGTTTAACCTGTTGCTTTGCTACTTGTGCTTATATTAAGTCTATGTTATTTCCTATTCTTATATTGTAAATGTAACTTGCTCTCATCATGTATTGCTATTATGCTGGAGCTTTTCTCCCCGGGCCTCTACTGAAAAGGGATATGTATCCAGCTGGACTAGCCCGGTCAACAAATGTAAAATAAATAAATATAAATAAAACATGATCTGGCAAGGATTGCTCCTTAAGCCAAGCATGTCTTCTAAGTACAGACTCAGTTACAGCAGCCCTGCAAGATGCCTCTAGTGAATCAAAACCACATTGCAAAGTATATTTTCCAACTTGTTCAGCTGAATGCAGTAAATCCTGTAAATCCTTATTTTCGGCACAATCAGGAATCAACCTAATTTTCTGTTTAAGCAATCCAATAATACGCTGCTGATACTTTAACATATGAAACTGTCAGTTTAAGGCCCTAATGGCCAAAGTTGCAGAAGTGTATACCTTTTTACCCCATCTATCCAGCGCCCTAGAGTCTCTATCAGAGGGGGTAGGATTTTTGGCAGTAGTAGCTTTAATGCCCCTGGGTCACTGTGAAATGGTATCAGGATCCGCAGTAGGATTTTTAAAAAGGAACTTGAGAGTCAGGCACCCTGTAATATATATCAGGTCTTCTGGGAGCAGGAGGTAAAGAGTCAGGGGCCAAGCTAGATTCCGAAAAGGCATCATCAACAATGTCTAGTACATGAGGTATGGCTAAAGGCCTATACTGGGGCAGGAGTAAGAAATCCCTAAGCCTCTTTTTAGAATCCAAGAAGTCCCAACTTTCCCAATGAAAATGGTCCCGGAGAGTATGCAAGGTTTCACCAAAAGAGAAATCCTCTGGGAGGAAGCAGAGGGAATAGAGTCCTCTGCATCAGAATCCTCATAGGTAGATAAGGGTAAATCCTGATCATCAGAGGAAACAGAAAATTCAGAATCCTGGTCAGAAGTATCATAAGCAAACTCAGTCCTAGGTCTCTTAGAGGGGGAAGGCTGTCTTCCCCTGATTAAAGTAATAAGGTCTTCAGCCATTCTTATTTGTTTTTTGGCATAGAGGCCTGACCATGTGGTCTGGGCGTCAGTTTTCTGGGCATGGTAAGAGTTTTAGGCCTTAAAGAAGAAGATGGCGTATGTTTAATACACAAGTCAGTAGGTCTGAATATATCCTCAGAAGCCGGTGCCTGCACAGCGGCTCCGGACCCATCCAAGGTAGAGACATCCGCAGGTTCCACAGTTGAAGCATCTCATGGCATACCTGACTCCGAATGGGTCTCAGTAGAGCCCTGCGAATCTGAAGTAGCGGGTATCAGGGGCTGCGAAAGCGCCTCACTGAGTACCGGCGAACTGGCGACTGGCTTAGGAGAAGCGTTGTCGGCAGCTTTGGACCTAGGCGGCCTGTCTCTGTCTTTAACTTTGCGTTTTTTTCGGAAAGTCGGTAGTCAGATGGCTTACCGAAGACATATCAGGATAATTGAACCGAGCAACAAAATATTTAGAAGCGAAAATATACCGACGACGGATAGTTAGTGGTTTAAATAAGGCACAAAACCAACAGCGAGGTACATCATGGTCAGGGCCTAGGCAAGGAATACAGTACGAATGAAAACCTTTATGAGGTATTTTCTTTCCACAAGTAATGCAATATTTACTTTCACTGACATCGGTTAAGAGCAAGAAAAAGTTTCCCCAACGGGGTACTTAGCTTTTAGTTGAAGACTTCAGTTCTGAAACTCTAAAACGAAAATTTCACAAGTCAGCCGACCGGCACTTGCGAACTACTTCTGCTTCGGGCACCGCACGGCAAGAAAGACTGATGTAATGGCGTTGGCTGCATGTTTTATACCCCTGATGTCACAAAAGAAGGGACAGCAACCGACGCAAGACCCAAGACTTTGTTAATCAGGCCGACTTGAGGGCTACTGCAAGCATATAACCCAAATGTGATGACTGCAACAGTGAAACACGAAAAACATCTACATATACAAAATACAGACATTCCACTATGACCCAGCACACCTAAAATAACCCATGAAATCCAGATTTTCATTTAGCTTTAAAAAAAAAAAAAAAAACACGTAAAAAGAAATTTAAAAGAAAAATAAAAGAAAAACACTGACCAAATTTCACATTTATGTCAACAAAGAAAGCAAGCAGAAACTAGAAATGTATAAACAAAGTAGACATGCATAATGCAACTTCCCAAAAAAGCTACTCAACCTCTTAAAAGAAACACGTCATAAATACAAGAAAACAAACACCTACGACTTTCTTCATTCACCAAAATTTCCACATACTACCATGTTCAATAGAAACTTTAGGCAAATAATTGAAACCGTCAAAGCCAACATAAAACACTACTCAAGCATAAAAAAGGTAAAAATTAGGTAAGTAGTATATTGTACTGGGGGGTTCTGACTTGTGAGATACATGAAATACATATCACTGTAAGATTAGTAAATACTGCGTATCATGTAGCTTAGGTATTTCTCACTGAACTCATTCTGTACACGTACATCATGGTCACACACATCAGACTTCCACAGTCCACACAATATACACATCCTAAAAAAATAAAGCCCAAATTAAAAGTGAGATAAAAACACCTATGCAGTACAGTGTTTTTTAAACCAACTCTTGCTCATCAAAGCTAATCTACTCTCTTTTGATGTCAACAATTTCTACAACCTTGGCACATCATCCAAATTACTAGAAATATTTAAATTGTCACATTTACTATACTCACTGAAAATGTAAGCAAATTTACAAATTTCAAACACTAGACACTTACCCCCCAAAAGATGATAGCCCTCCAACAATGAAGCTCGCATTAAAACATTTTAGCAGTCAAAACTAAATTTTAACAAATAAACTCAGAGTACCAAAATTTCCTATTCACTATGATAAACTTTACATCCTGTTCGATTCTCCGCTAGAGCATCTTCTGTGTGGAGACATGCGTGAATGGGCGTACCTTCGTTGAAGGTTGTGCATCAGGGCTGGCAACTCGGCACGTAAAAATCCACTGCCAATCATTAGCGGACCGGAGTTCCGCTGTGGCGACCCCTAACCGGGAAAAGCCGAAAGACACAACAACTATGATAAACTTTACATGCACACACAAAAAATCCAGATGCATACGCCTCACCAAACATTGCCACTAAATCAACCTACTATAAATTAAATCTGTTCTTATTAGTATGAAAAAAAAGTTTAAAAAATAGATAGCAGCCAACCAATAAGAAAATACTATTACACACACAACATATGATTCTAAACTAAAAATAACAAAATTATAAAAACTCCTTACAAAACTCAATACTAAAAAATTAAAATTCACCTAAGAAGCTACTTAAGCACTACTAGTGATCATGTAAGGTTGAGTCAGATTACAAAAAAGCTGCATTTGTAAAACTGTTATAAAATGTCGTTGACTTTTTAGTACACTGAAGCTAGCCATCGTTAAGAAGTAGTCAGCAACTCATTCAGCCTGAGTTGGTAACAGCTTAAGCGGATGTTAAAGATTCTACTGCAACTGGCAAAAAGGCTAAGGGAAGTTCCGCCAGTGCCTATCCAAACTTCTCACTTATGAATACCACCTTAGTTCTCCAATAAACAGACATCATTAGCTTAAAGGACTAATAGTCAAAGTGTAAATAACTTTGTTACAGGTACTGTAGCTGGTTGATAAATTGCACAACTTGGAGAACAGATTATGCAACCTCCAAGACAGTAGCAGATTCTCTTACATCACTGCTAAAACACGTTTTGCAGTATTTGTCACATTTTTTTTCTGTAAGTTTTTAAAATGACTGTTTTGATGTACATCTTAACTTAGGAATACAGAGCCACCCTACGGTGTGAACAGGGACTCTAGATGAAGGTCACCATTGATGTAAAAAAATGGGAAAAGGGGGACCAGAACCAAGGTTTCATTACAGTCCTCCACAAGACACAATCATTGAAGAACCCATGAGACAATGCATTAATAAAACCTACTCAAGATACTTAAAGCCTACTGAAGAGAAATGGAAACCTTACTGTGACAAACAGCAAAAAAAGAAGAAATAGGATGGTAGGTGACACATGAAATGCCTTGTACTGCAGGAGTAGGGAACTCTCTTCACCATTTGTCATAAAACTCATTCCCTAACCCTACAATTTCATACAACAGACCCCCAAGTAATCCATGCATATTTTTACATTTTAAAGTACAAACACACAGAAGCAGGTTCAGTTACCAAGCTTATAGCCATAACTCCATGCTGATTAGTCAGTTGGTTAAATTAGAAAACTAACTGGTGCACCAACCCTTTTCAGCCATAACCTGTGCCAAACAATTAAGACAAAACAAGCATATCAGACATATACATGTAGTAATACATTGTTCAATGGAAAATACATATCATTCGGAGCAGTGCATAATTCTACTATCATTACAGACATAATAAATGACCCAGTTGTCATAAATAATTACAAATGTATTATCTATTAAACAATCAGGCTACGTAGGTATACAACATATACATTCTGTATTGGCAATCAACAGAAAGGAGACTTTATAAAGCAGATGAAAACAATATTGTTACACAACAGTTTACACTTAGCTGTACTGATTTAGATATGGTTACATGAATTACAGCATCAATTAATGCTGAACTTGTAGTCCTCACAAATGTATGCATTTGCAAATTAAAAGAAACAGCATTCATATTGTTCATGTACAAAAGGTAAGGTATACAGAAAGCCTTGAAGTGATCTGTGAGACAAATGAAACCATGTCTGAAGCTAACCTGCAAGTCTAAAACAGTTCCACTTATTCTAATGTAACAAGCATCTTTTTCTTGAAGATGCTTAGACACCTGCTCACTCGAATATTGTCTAGAACAGTGTTCCAGGCAGCTAGTACATGGCAAGACATAATTTCTTTTTTTGTTTTTATGACCGTGCATATTGTGATGATCTTTGGCTTTGGCCACAGTTTTACTTGTCTTTTACAGGCAGGTTAATATTGCATTTTGCTATGGTAACTTGTACCACAAAATGCTCTGACTTGCACTCAAGGCCTAGCCTATGTCAGTTACCAAAAATACTGGAGAAATTATATGCGAGTAGATTTCGAAGTATTTAGAAAACAACTTCCCATACTTATGACAGACAACATAGCCTTTGACCATGTTACAGTAGAGTGACAGTATATGAATTAACTGATCAAATGTACACATGTATGGATTAGGGACTGCTAACTGTAGCTACTTTCTTTGAGCTAAAATGAATCTTTGAAACTAGGTCGTACTGGAAAAATTATACCTTTTCTTTTTATGAAGCAATGCTGTGGTTTGCAAATTTATTTTACCAATGTAATATTTAGAATACTTAGCATTGCACTACTGTTAGAAGCAGGTCCCATTGTTAAGTCCTTGGGGGCATTGCTATTTTTTCTCTTAATAAATTTCCCTTTAATCTGTCGGAATTAAGTTCTCTTGTTTATGTTAATGACATTGCTGCTACTAGACCAACTAGAAGTATAAATACCCATGCCAACTTATTACAGGGATGCTTTTAAACAAATATGGAACTGGTTAGCTGCCTACAGATTAGGTGTTAACATATTGGGAACTACTGTCATAATAGTTGGTACACCTCAAATATTTAAAGACATTTGTACCATAACTATTGTAGACACATCTGGAGTAATCCTACTTTCCACAATTCAAAAGAGATATTCAAGAATAATAGTGGTTCAGTATTTCCTTTGTTAATCACACACAAGTGCAAGTCAGCAGTGCTACATCAGCGTGGGATCTATTATAAAGCACTATACCTACTTACACAAGAAGTCTTACCAGTTTTAACACTTCTCTCAGCCCGTAATACTTTTCTTTTGCAAACAGAAAGTAGAATACTATGGTTTATTCACTTTGATAATGGGAAGGAGCACCACTTCTTAACCTCAGACAAAACAAACATGGCTGTCAGTTTTAGCTGGGTCAACAGTGCCGTTGAATAAATTAACCTTTAAACTACTACTACGCGACAGTCACTTGTTCAGTCCTGATAAATAAGTTACAAGAAACTGAGTAAGCTAAATGCACTCACTGAGAGCTGTAGGAGTATTGTTGGTCTGGCCACATTATCATGCACTAAAAGGCTCTCCCAAAAGCAGTATTTTGATAGTCTTTCATTCATCACTGATGGGTTTGGTTCCGAAGCCTCAGAACAGAGTCGGCCTCATACCAAGCTCGCGCCAGCCAAAAACTCTCGAGCTAAGCTTCTACCCACAATGCCCTTCTCCCTCTTACCTCAGATTGAGTTTGCCAGAGTTATACAAGTAAAGCAGAGGCCATTTCTGCGCAAATGCCCTAAGACACCACTTGGACCCAAAGCATCCCCAGGAGCCTTTGGCAGGAGAAGAAGGGTGGGAAGTGATGAACGAATGAAGATCAACAACACATATGGAACATTATGGTAAGACGTAACTTATTTATCTGATGTTAATCTCCTTTCCATTCATCACTGATGGGACAGAATCCCCAGCTACCTTGAGATCCTATGGCGGCCCTTATGGAAGAACGCTCCCAAGTACCATTGAGCTGAAGGCAGCTCTCCCTCTGCTGGAGGCCACATACAATTTGCAATGATTGATAAAAGTGTGGGGTTTAGCCCAAGTGGCTGCTGCACAAATATCCATAGAAGCCTTGGAATGGAAGGCTACAGAAGTTGCCATAGATCTAGTGGAGTGGGCTTTAATATTCTGTGGCACAGGTTCTTTTTCAAATGAATAAGTGAACATATGCAGTCCCTTAGCCATTGTGATGAAGTGACCTTGGAGACCAAATTTCACATTCTAGGCCCAGAAAAGGAAATGGAAAGTTGGTCAGTCTTGCATATTGCTTTGGTCCTGTCTAAATAAAATCTCAGTTGCCTGTGTACATCCAAGGAATGTAGGCAGTATTCTCCTTTATTAGAAAACTCTGGGAAAAATACTGGTAGGTCAACAGACTGATTGATGGGAAAGTCAATAACTTTGAGGAGAAAGGATGGGTTCATCTGAAATGATACTCTGTCCTTGTGGAAGATTAGATAGGGTCTTTTTGTGCACAATGCCTGAAGCTCAGAAATTCATCTGGCTGACATGATGGCTACCAAGAAGAGAGATTTCCATGACAAGAATCTGAGGTCCCATTTCGCTGCGGGTTCAAAGGGGGATTGAGTCAAAGACTGGAGAACTAACGTGATGTTCCATGGCTCTATAGGCTGCCTGACTAGAGGTCTAATGAGAGAAACTCCTTTGAGAAAGGTTTTACATAAACTCAGTGATATAAAAGGAGTACCATCCAGCCCATTATGATAATTTGAAATCGCCGCAAGATGAATTCCAATGTTAGAGGCTTGCAGCTACATCGCCGAAAAATTTAGATATTGTAAAACTGCTGTGATTGGAGCCGAAAACGGATCTAGCATCTTTTCCTTTGACCAAATCGAGAGCCTTTTCCATTTGTCCCGATATAGTCTTCTGGTGGATGGTTTATGAGAGGCCAAAATAATATCACGAACAGGTGAGGTGAAATCATCCTGCCTGGCAACTAACGGAAGTGGAGAAACCAAGCTGTCAGCTTGTGACTGGACAGACTCCAGTGATTCAACCCTTGGGGGTAAGAAATCAGGTCTGGAAGAGGGTCCAGAATCCATGGTGGATATGACTGTTGAGGGTGAAGGAAGGGGAACCAAACTTGTAGAGGCCAAAAGGAGGCTATGAGGATCAATTTGCATTTCAACCAAATAGCTTTCTTTATGAATTGTGGAATCACAGGAATGGGGAGATAGGCATAAAGTAGTCCTGTAGACCAATTGTGAATCACAGTGTCCCTCGGGGACTCCCCCTTTGGGGGAAACGGGGCAAATTAGCTGCTGCATTTGCTGTTCGATGTGGAGGCGAAGAGGTCACAGCAAGGTTGGCCCCCACAGCTGAAATTTTCTGCCTCTACTTCGGGATTGAGAGACCACTCATGGGGCAAGAGAATACATCTGCTCAACTTGTCTGCAATCATGTTGGAGCTACGCAGGATGCGCGTTGCTATCAGAAAGCAGTTAGAAGCTATCGCCCACTGCCAAATTCTCATGGCCTCTCGACACATGGAGTAGGACTTGGTTCCTCCTTGCTTGTTGATATACCAGACTATTGTCTGACTGAATTGCAATAGTTCCAGAAGGAAGAACCAGTTGGAATGTTTGCAACGTTAACAGCACCGCTTTCAGTTCTAGAGCGCTGATATGTCGGCTGGCCTCCAACGTGGACCATGCGCCTTGGCCTTCCTTTCCCTGGAAATGCCCCCGCACCCCCCCCCCACCCAATCAGGGAAGCATCCATAGTCACAATGGCCTTGGGCTGGGGGGACTGGAATGGGCAGCTCCAAAGTTCAGTACCTGGCCTCGTCCACGAAAGATGGTCCTGGTTGCCAAGAGTTGGTTATCTGAATCTGAAAACAGAGGATGATGGGTCAGGAACCACGGAGAGAAGAAGCCATTGGAGAATTTGCATGTGCAATTTCGCAAGAGGCATTATTTGTATGGAAGCTGCCATGGATCCTAGGACCCGACTAATCTCTGTCGCTGAGACTTTGTTTTGACAAGAGTATCACCCAGAGTTGAAGCCTCAATCTCTGCAGCCTGTGAACTGGGAGCGACACCAGACAGGATCGGGTGTCAAAGACTGCTCCGATGAATTCTATCTGCTTGACCGGGGTAAGATTTGATTTCTCCCAGTTTACAGTTATCCCCAAAATTTCTATCAGAGAAAGGGTGTATTGCAGGGATGTTACCAGAAGATGCTTGGTGGGGGTGGTAAGGAGCCAATCATCCAAATATGGAAACACCCGGAATCCTTGTAGTCTCAACTGAGCTGTAACCACTACCATGCACTTTGTGAAGACTATGGGGGCTGTAGAGAGACCGAAAGGCAGGGCACGAAACTGGTAATGATTGGCTCCTAGCCAGAAGCGAAGTAGACTCCTGGAGCGTTTGTCCATTTTGATGTGATAATATGCGTACCGGAGATCTATCGAGCACAGTGAAGGGGGAATGGTGTAACCTCTGGTAATGATATTCTGCACCCAATGATCGGTGGTAATAGACTGCCAGGCAGCTTGGTGCAGAGAGAAACAACCACCGACTGCTTCCAGAGGAAAGCAATCGGGCAGCTCTTCAGGGTGCTGGTAAGGCTGCCCAAAGGAGGAGTCTCTGGGGCCTCGGTTACGTGGACCACCTCTGCCTCGATAGGGGCGTCTTCCAGAACTGTTACCCCCTCTGCCCTTGGGGGTATCACCACCATGCATGGCACGGAAAGGAACCTGAGATTTTTTTGTGCCACATCTTCCCACTCCTCTGGTTCCTGGAAAAGGAAATTTGAGGGTTGGAAAAACGTAGACATATGGCAGACAGGTTCTTACCGTCCTGCTCACACCTGGCCAGGGTGTCCTTTACCTTGGACAGGGAAGATGCTTCAATGGGAGCATTCAGAAAGGAAGACTTGAAGGGATCTGCTAGATCACAAATGCGCATCCAGGCATTACGTCTCATAACTATGCCTGAACCCGCAGCTCTAGCCACCCCTTCGGTTGTGTGTGAAAGCAACCTCATGGACGAGTTGGAGATAGATTCCAGAGTTGCGAGCTGCGAGGCAACTTTATTCCTTACCTCGTCAGATACCTGTCCTGCAAGTGTTCCAGAGAGTTCGGAGATCAAGTCTCTTTGGAGCCTCGTGAAGTGTGCCAAGTAGTTCAGGGACCATATGGCAAAGGTCACTGATGCAAAGACTCGCTTCCCCAATCTGTCCACGGCCCAGTACTCTCTGCAGGGTGGGTGGACAGTAGCACTCTTCAGCTAGATCCTTTTTCGTGTCCGCTGCCACCACCATGGCATCGACTGGTAAACCTCTGGACCAATGTGGGTTTTCCTCGGTGGAGAAAGTATCTTGTTAGGTCTCAGAGGGATCACCTCAACAGAATTAGGGTTCTTCCAGGCGTGCTGCACCATGAGCTGAACTAGCTCGTCTACAGGCGGGGTCATCCAAGAGGTAGACAACCAGGCACGGAAAGCCTGAAGAAACCGAGAGACCATTAAAGAACAAAATTTACGAGCACTTGTACACTATATCAAAGAAAAATTTTAATAATGTCTTATACAAACACTGTGAATCATCAAGAGTTCATAAAAATTCAGGTTTGATATTTTAGACATCATCCATTTTAATTGTAGAGGAAGTTGGTGGGAACTAGAGTTAGAAAAACAAGAACTATTTTGGCAATTGAAACTTAAATGCCACAAACCCACCAGGGATTAATGAAAATGTATCCATCTTGTCGCTGTTGAAATTGAGGGCACAGGAATTATAGTTTTTTGTGAAGTAGTAGTATTACCCAGCTTTAGAAATAAACTGGGTGTCTAAGTTTCATCCCTCATTAACAGCTTTTATTCTATACCACATTTATTTCATTTTGGTTTGCACAACTGTTTATTCTAAAAAAATTAACTGACTTTTTTTAAATGAAATTAATGTAATTGACTTGTGTTTAATTGTTTTACAATTGAGTGGTTGTTTGTTAAGGGTATATATAGTTTTCAGGTGAATGTTTTACTGGTCTGAAGTAGTACCTAAAAATGAATGGATGAAAGCACTTGACCTTTTAATAAACATTTGTTTTTTATGATAGTGTCTATTTGATAATGTTTGACTTTGGCTACGGTTTTACACCACTGTCAGAGGTCAGTTGGAGGTGCATGCCTTGTCTGTTAACAGGTCCATTATTTTGGCTTCACCTGGTTGTGTCTTTTTTTTTCAACATTGATGTGCACTTAAAACGGCGTGGTATGGTCTGTGTTGAGGATAAGAATAAAAAAGTTATTTGATTGCAACATCTGTACCTCCCTAGTTAAGCAAAGCTGGAGGCATTGTTTGAAAGAATTATAATTGCAATCTGACTTTTCAAGAATGTCCGAGACTTAACTTAATAGCTATGAAGAAGAAAGGTGGACACTTGGGACATGCTTCAGTTTGTGCCCATTTATTATTTAGACTCCCTGCATTCAACTTTATCTGAGGAATGTCCAGTAGCTCAACCAGTTTTGTGGTCCTGAAATTAATTCTAGATCCCCTGACTGAATGATTAGTACAACAGTACACAGAGCTCTGTGTTCCATAATTAACCTGTGCAGTGATGGTGCACTTTGTAGATGACTGGCTGTGTAACAAAAGACAATTTTTGTAAGCGAGTAAAAGTAAAATTTATCTCAAATCCTCCAGTTATTTATTCAGGCTCACTTTGATGACATAACCGTTACGTGGCTCTCAGTGGGATGCACAACTGTTCAGTTATGTACCTCTTGAATGAGGGATGGGCCAAAAAAGGTTATGAGAATGGCTATAAATAGAGTAATTCATAAAAGTTGTTATGGCTGTACATGCTGTTTGCATGTTTTGAGTAGGGATTTACATAAGAAGTATTGTACAACCATTATAGAAATCATGTATGTACATGTCTTGATCCAAAACAGCAAAAAAATTATTAAAAGACCATGTTACCCATGACTTACAACTAAACAAAAATGTTAACTTTCTCAGTCCTACTAGATATGAACCAGGGTTTCTGACAGATAAATCTAGAAGAAATATCCAAATCATGAAATTTTAATAAAACACAAATTTAACTAACTACAGCACAAAAAAAAAAAAAAGCAATTTATGAAAAACAGAATAAACAAGCACGTTAAAGCCTGAAAGGTGTTGTAAACATAACTGATTATATGCATCAATGTGGAGTCAAAAACAGGAGATGGCACATATAACTACACAGATTTACGGCAGCAACTCTTCAAGAGAATTAAGGCCAACTGTGAAACAACAGGACAAATCTGCAAGACATGGGTTAGTCTAATACAAACTGAAACCTGAAACAGAAAGTCATATCAGTTGTGCAACCAGAAGGCAAGCCTTATGAGGATTCTACAAATAGTGCAGTATTTTATGAAACGCTTAATAAATTAGTTACAGATGCGCCATCATTAACTTGCTGTAATCTGAATACACTAGCTGTACTGCCAGCAGATGCCAATGAGAAAAGTATAGGAACTGTGATCCTACAATAGAAGAGACCAGATGACTACAGATCAAATCAGTTAAAGTAGAACAAAAAGATATGATCAGAAAAACTTAGTAGAAGAGTAGGAATGTGAACCATGGTATAGCAGTTAAGGTGGAATCAGAACACAAACCCTTCTAAAGCAAAAATAAAGTCTATGTAGAAACACCACTAATACTGCAGAATGTGTTACATAATCTACAGAAGTCTATGTTGAAACATAAAACACAAACTAAGCAAGGAACTACCACCCAGCAAATATGATGAATAGACTGAATTTACCAGAGATGCATGAACAGTAGTTATAAGAGAAATTCAAGTTATACACTTAATATAATGCTGTGTCTGCAAGGTCTATCCTGTATGACCAGCAAGACTGACGCTGCAGGAAACAAGACTGAGCAGTAGATAAAGTTTACATATCCAATAGGAATCATCCCCTTTCCCAATCACGTGTCACGCATGCATATCCCTCCCGATCTTCTAATCACAGTATTGAAATATGACAAAGAACAGAAAGCCAATTACAGCAAAGACAGCGGAGGGGAATGTTACAACAGCTGGGCCTTTTTACATATTTATACGTTAGGTAATTAAAATGCTAGACTTGCATGGTCTTAATTCATCCTTATTACTAGGACTGAATTTGCCAGTTCTCCATCAGTCTGGCATCAATATTAATTTTCCCAAACTTCAACTTCTCCCTTTTAGCAATAAAGCCCTGCACTTTTGCCTTCACTCTCCAGACCTGTAGCAGGCCACTTCTAAGCAAAGCACAAGTAAAACCCCCCTACATACAAATACCAAACAAACATACAGAACCCTTAACGGTCAGGTCAGAGAAAGGTAGGTGAAAATGTGAGGATCATAAATCATAATGCACGTGTAACATTAGGTTAAGTACATTATACACAAGTATGGATAAAGGGATTTTGGATACCCCCTTTTTTATTAGCAACATAAGATATGAACTGTAAAGAGCAAGGAAGCTTTCCATGTACATCCATACAGTGCAACATATGCCCACCTTTTCTTGAATAACCACAGCAAATAATGCAAGACATTTCAGAATGGTTTCCACAGCAACTTTGAGCATGACAATGTTTTTTTTTTTTTTTTTAACAGGAGTACCCTGTTTTTATGGAAGGCCAGATATGGTAGTCGTATGCAGAAAGCATGAAGTCTGGAAATTCTTCTTGCTGAAGTTATCACTTACAGTTATGCATAGCAGTATTTTCAGCTCTGACATAGAAGCTCATTTCAAGGAAGGAAGCAAGACATTTTTTTTTTATATGAAATGCAGTTCATATTGAGGGTCGGGCTCTTAACAGAGGCCTGATAAGAAAGGTGTCTCTAAAAGGCATTAGGAACCTTACAAGAAGCTAGTGAGGAATTCTGCAACCCTTGGTGGAAACAGCTAGCATGTGATAAGAGTAACTGAGGTCCCTAGCAAAGATTTGTGTCAGATAATCAACTATCACAGGAAGTAGAGCCATAAAGGGATTGTTGTCCTTTCTCTACTGCCCAGACTGAAAGATAAGTCTATTTATGATGGTGTATTTTCCTACAGCCAGGATACAGATGATCCTAACATGGAATCATAAGAGAATATAAACTAACATTAAAGGGTCTTTTTAAACCTAACCATGCCTCCCAGAAATATTAGAAAAGTACTGACCCTGTAAGTTATCCTGGAGTACATAAACGTGGGGATCAGTGGTCGAGCATTTGTAAGCGTCCTTTACTAACAGATACACAGGTGCCAGGCCAGGGGTAAACTGGCGATTCCCCATCCACTGATCCAAGTTATGCTTGAATAAGTGCAGGGAAGAACTTTGCTTCACATGGAGCAGAAGTGTGTTCCACAAAAGGGGCCGACCGAGTCACATACCTATTCTACCAGCATGTCTTATTTGTGTTGCAAGCTAACTTTAGGTCCCTGGATTGGGTCTTTTCTGGTGCTATTTGTTTTGTGGATATGCAACAGATCCATAAGGCTAGATTAGAAGATGCTTTATACGTCAGGTATAGGTCACCTTTCAGCAGCCCGTAGGGCAAATAATATAAAAGACAATACTTTGAGGTGGTCCGTACAGGGCTCGTTTTCTACACCATGTACTCATTTTGTGAAAACCCTCTGTGGTCACTGGAGTTCTTGCATATGACTGATGTTATGAAGGCAGTGTACAACAGGATAATGACATATTGGGACCTGGATGCTATACCCTTCCTTATAAGTTGTATAACATAGAATGGTTGTCTTACTATTGTAGAGACACGATGGGTAAAGGCCAAGTCAATGTCCATGTGTGCCCAACCCTCTCATGACTGAATCTACTCTTAGTGGTTATACTATCAACTACAGCAATTTCCAGGACTAGCTATCTTACGGAAGAATACTATTACACACCTTCACAGGACTGAGTTTAAGACTGTGGCTCCAGCACCAGTTAATAATCTGTGTCAGGCCCTCTTGGAGGAGATTTGCATCTTGAGGAGAATCCACTGTTCCTGCCCTATGGAAAAAGTTCCACACTATACCAATCCACAAAGCTGGAAATTCTGTTGAGCTCTCTAATTATCGACCTGTTGCCATACTCCCCCCCCCCCTCTCGAAAATTCTTCAGCACTGTGTTTATAAATAAATCTCAGCTCATCTTACTCGTAAAAACCTAACTATCCCTACTCAACATGGCTTCCACCCCCACCACAGCATTACTGCTGCACTTACTTCCTTACTAACTTCATCTCCCTAGCTAGAGACAATAATAAACTAGTGTCCTGCAGCGTTTTAGATCTCTCCAAAGCCTTTGACACACTGTCTCTTACCCCATCCTCCTGTCCAAACTTTCTCAACTCAACCTCTCCTCACCAACCATCTCCTGGTTCAATAGCTACCTCATAGACTGACTGCAATCTGTAAAATAGCTCTCTGCTCTTTCTCCTTTTCTCCCCCATCAAAATGGGCGTCCCTCAATGCTCTATTTTAGGCCCCCTCCTTTTTAACACTTTTACTAACCAACTTCACAAATTCTGTCCTCGGTCTTCCCTCATACAGTACGAAAATGACTCCACCATCATTTATATTGCTGAAACAAACATCTTTCAACCTCATTGAAACATGGCTTACTAACAACCAACTCGTACTAAACCCTAAAAAGGCAAAACCTCTTCCTCCCAAAATCCCTTTATCATCTTAAATCCTCATTCATCATCTCTTCCCTCAACAACACTAGGATCATACCCAAAACCCACACTAAACTGCTTGGAGTAATAGTGGATGGATCAACTAAAATATGACCTTCATGTACTTAACTGCATCAATAAAACCCACGAAAAGCTTGGTTTACTCTATAGAAACAAAAGGTTCCTCAAACCCAACTCCAGGATCTCACTAGCCCAAGCTTACCTACTCCTCAACCTCTTTTACAGCTCTCAAATTTTAACCAACTTACAGTCCCCTCACTACCTTCCAAACTTGAAACCACCTACAACAAAGTTGCTAGATTTGCAGCCAATCTGCCCTTAGGATGACACCACTGCCAAGCTCTCCAGACACAGCTGGCTAGAGCTTCCTAACCAACTCGTATATATCCAATTTCTCATTATCCATACTATTGTGAATAAACTCTCCTCTTGCCATAGCAATTCCTCACTTGTCTCCCTCTATAAGCTCCCTCGATCCCTCAGAAGCTCTGATCAATGTCTCTTACAAACTCACAAACCTAAAAATCTGTTGGACAGAATCTTTACAGCTACATCCCTGCTCTTGCATGGAACAAGCTCTCCATGACCCTTAGAAACATTTCCTACATCCACAAATTCAAGGAAACTCTCAAAAGGTACCTTAATAGCACATGGATTTGCCTCTAATCATCCCACATGAACCCACCTCTTTCTCTATCACTTAACCTATTTCTCCCTTCTCTACCATAAACTCACTTAACTGCTCTTTATTGTACAAGTACCCTCTGAAGATAACCCAATGCGTTATATAAATTCATTAAAATTTGACTGTATATTTCTTTACTATGGAAGATAACCCAATGAGTTATGTAAATTCATTCAAATGTTTTATTGTATGTATTATTTGCCATTTTTGTCTTCAACGTTATGCTTCTTACTATATTGTACTGTGGAGCTTTAGCCACATTTGCTTAAGTGTTTTATTGTAAATTTTTCACTGTATTCACCTTCAATTTTGTAAATTTTCTTGCTTACTTGTACTGTGGAGCTTTTCTCCCCAGGCCTCCACCAAAAAAGGGCTTTTGCTCAGATGGACTATCCCAGTTAACAAATGTCAAATAAATTTGGTCAAGACAGAGACAGAGGTCTTTGACATTAGCACTCAGAGAAACAGATGCCAAACAGGAGCAGCCTCAGCAGCAAGCCCTGAGGGACTCTGCTAATGAATGACCTTTTTGTGAAGGTAGACTCCCCTACCTTAATTTCTTGGCTCTAATCTGAGCGCCAGCTGGCTATCCAGTGGCTGACAAGGGTTTATACCCAATAAAGTGATCTTGTCTACAATACCCAATTAGGGAATTATGTCAAATGTTTTGGCCAGGTTGCGGTAGGCAGTATGCACCATTTTGTCCTTATCCTTTGCTTTAGTGATCAAGTCCAGCAGATTTGGTAGACATGACCTTCCCGTGACAAAAATTCTTTCCATGGCCCTGCATACAAGACAGGTCAGTGTTATGGGTCAGTAGTTTCATAAAGCATAACAGCTGCAATCATCTATTCACTTGGCACAAAGCTTGCTTGGAGGCAGTGACCAAATAGTGCTTCTAGAGTCCCTGAAAGGTCATGTTTCATGCCATTATGTAAGCATTTGGGTATATTACCAGGTCCCACTGACAGTGGGTTTTTTTGCCTCAGAAAATACACTAGTGACCCATTCCCTGGTGATGGTTGGAGGTATTCTGGTATCTGGGGAGAAAGCTGGGTAGAACTGAACCTGAATTTATTAGTCAGTAGGTTTTCCATGTTAACTGACAAAATAAAAACACACCGTGTTCCTTATGGTTCCCAACAGTTCACTCCGTATATCCGTGCAATTAAATCCACAAAATGCGTGCATTCTCAAAGGCCCATTCATAAGTGAAGATTAAAACGCATTTTAATGAGCAAAAAAAGTTATTTATATTACATACATACACATCCAATAAGTGCTTTCGTTTCAATAGTTTGAAACCACATCAGATCTCATATTTGGCTTTGGTTGGCTTCATTAGTCCCCCAAGTTATTTATTCAGTTTGATGGGAGAGTTATTAAACTTGCTGTGCACTCTCTTTCCTATTTTTGGCAGGATTCTCATTTTATTTTATAATCAACCAACTGATGATGTGAATCCACCACAGTTTACTGCTTTCGAGTTTGTTGTGAATTAATTTCAGGTTGGTACCGCATTCTCTACGCAACTGTATACAAGAATGCAGAGGCTTTTTCAATTACTCAAGTGTAGGCAACACTGTTCAAAGAGACGGAGGGGCTTGAAACTTTGTTAGGGTGTCACTTAGAAATTGGAAATTTAACTTGGAATGATTTCTAAAAGTTTCAGGGTTATGTGGTGTCCCAGGTTTTGCCTTTATTTCAAAGGAGACATCTTTATGGTCTGACCTGACTACTAAAGATAAAAACCCGGGAGGGTGCAATATTCCCCCACAATGGTGATAACTAAGTGTAAGATGTTATTGACCCCCTGGTGAGCATGCAGACTATCAGGTCCGAGGTATTTGTGTTTACAAAGTCGACGAACCTCTAAGCCTGAATCTTAAGGGGTCACATATGACTTTCAGTTTACAAAGAAGTACTTACAGTCGTGTATGAATATGGTGTTAGGTAGGATGGGGAGCATCTCCAGTACATTTAAGTATGTGTTATGGATTTCCTAGGTAACAAAGGGGGACCTATAACTTGCAAGGATATGGTATGGGACTTTATCTATGGCTATGGTTATCTGCATGTGAAGAAGCTCAAGCTCATCACATTCTTTAACCAGCCTTGACGTGTGTTTATTACACAACTTGAAACATCTCCCCCTTTTGTCCCTTCCTGTGCAGCAACAGGTCTAAATATGGGGAAGGCATTACAGCCCAGCACTGCCAATGTGCTCTCAGTAGCTTTAAACCACATCTTTGTAAGTGTGCAGCATCTACACTTTCCAGGGTGAAGACGGCGTGCAGAGAGTGGAGTTTCTTTCTTAGACTCCTGGCACTGAGCAGAAACATAGCAAGCTACATCCCTGGCCATCACTAGAACAAGAGAAAGTAAGCAGTTCATTTGGGGGCATAATTGTCCACATGAAAAATCTTGGCCATATGCAAGAAGAATCAAACTTGTCAATGGCGCTACAAGAATGACCTTGGCCTTGCTCAAACTGCCTTAAAGAATAAATTCAGAAATCAAAACAAAAAGTATGAAGGGATACAATATAAGTGGACATCATTCATGGACTAGCTTCCCTGGGTTGATTTCCTGGAGAGGAAATACAAAAGAGGGGGGGTGAACTTGGTATTGGTCCAAAAATCAGTTTGTAAAGAGCCTACACTCACTAGTGGAGTGTCTTGTTACCATCCAGTTCAGGGACCACTCGTGCAGTATCAAGTAAGCATCAACTCAGCCCGTCTGTGAGGGAGATGATTTCTTCAAACAACTAGAAAGCTATCAGAGAAAGTACAGTTGTGTACCTACCATAAATGTAGATGTTCAAGTGTATTCACTGTTGCAGTCATTACACTTGGGTTATCCTGCTGGCAGGCTACCTGCAGTCGGCCTGAATTTCAAAGTCCTGGTCTGGCGTCGGTTGCCGTCGCCTCTTCCCTGACGTCAGTGCGCCAGGGGTATACAAAATGCAGCCGACGCCATTTTCTTCAGTTTTTCTTGCCCCAGATGTCAGGTGCCCCCAAAAGAGTAGGCTAAAAACATTGCTTATAAAAAACATACAGCAAAATAAACAATACCTTCATCTACAAGCAAATACACCATATAGGTTGTATAGAATAGAAAAGTACAGATAAGTCCCAGCAAAGAAAGGGGGATGGGTAATCTGGACTGCAACCGTGAATACACTAACATCTACATTTATGGTAGGTACAACTGTACTATGTTCATCGTGTTTCACTGTTGCAGTCATTACACTTGGGTTGAATCCCAAGAGTGGCTATGAGGCCCTGCAGAACTGCAGTGGCAAAGCCTGTTCTGGATTTAGAGTAAAGAGGTAAGTGGTAGTGCTTGGTAAAAGTGTGCACTGAACTCCAAGTTGCAGCCTCCAAAATGTCCTTGGTTGTTACTCCTCTGAGAAAGGCTGCTGATGTGGCTGCTGCCCTAGTTGAATGTGGCCTAATGCCCTTAGGCACTGATTTGCCATGCTGTGCATATCAGAAACGAATGCAGTGTCCTATCCATTCTGAAATGGTCTGCTTTGAGATAGCCTTTCCTTGTGATCCTGCAGCATATGCCACTAAAAGTTGCTCAATCTTTCTGAAGGCTTTAGTTTTGTCCAAGTAGAAGCACAGCTGCCTGTGTACGTCCAAAGAATGCAGAAGTGTCTCCCCTTTATTCTGGGGATTTGGATAAAAAGTAAGCAAATGAATGGTTTGGTTAAGAGCTACACTGGATACTACCTTTGGCATAAATGTTGGGTTTGTCCTTAGAGAAACCCTGTCCGGATGGAAAATGATAAAAGGTTCCACTGCCATTAATGCCTGTAACTCTAAGACTCTTCTTGCTGAAGTTATTGCAAGGAGCAGAGCTGTTTTCCATGATAAGAATTTTATCTCAGCTGTATTGGCTGGCTCGAAAGGAGGCAGTGTGCGTTTTTCCAAGAAAAAATGTAGGTCCCGTGTAGGTATCAGTGCTCTCCTTGGGGGTCTTATGTTTTTGGCCCCTCTGATGTACTGCCTTAGCAGTGGATGTGAAAAAATAGGAGGTTCCGTATTGTAATGAGCTGAAATGGCAGAGGCATGGATCTTAATTGATGAGAAGGATAGGCCTTTGTCCAGCATCTCAGTTAGGTATTGTAAAATCTGAGGAATATTTGGAACAAGCGGTTCAATTCCTTGTGCCCGATTCCAAGCACAGAATCTCTTCCATTTTTCTGCATAAGATTTTCTGGTGCTGGGCCTCCTGGCTTCCAAAATGACATCCATAACTACTTTAGAGAGAAGTGTGTTTTGAGTTGTTATATTATTCGCCATGCAGCCAGATTTAAGTTTCTGAGTTGGCTGTGCAGGATTTGATTGTTTTGTTGGGTCAGAAGATGAGGAATTTGAGGTAAAGTCCAGGCTGGGCCTTGAGACAAGCTCTTTAGGATTGGGTACCAGTGCTGGCGTGGCCAATCTGGGGCAATCAGAATAATTTTGGGCTTCTCTTGTCTGACCTTAAGGAGTACCTTGGGGAGGAGCAGCAGTGGAGGAAAGGCATAAACTGTCAGGGTTTTCCAGCTGAATGATAGAGCATCCACCTTCCATGCCTGTGTGTGATAAGTCTGTGTGCAGAATCTCTGTAGCTGGCAGTTGTGAGGGGAGACAAATAGATCTATGCCTGGGCATCCCCATTTCCTTGTTATGCTGAAGACTTGTGGATCTAGTTTCCACTCGTGAGGGTCCATGAGGTTTCTACTTAGTTTGTCTGCCAGAGTATTTGTCTTTCCTGGCAGGAATTGTGCCTGCAGATGCACTTGATATGTCAATGCTGTGTTCCACAAAGTCATGGCTTGCCTGCAGAGGGGGTAGGAATGTGTGCCCCCTTGTTTATGTACCACATGACTGTAGTATTGTCCGTCTTTAGCAAAAGTTGTCCTGGATGGAATAGATCCTTGAAGGCTGTCAGGGCATTCTGTACAGCTACCATCTCTTTTTGATTGATATGAAGATGCATTTGGGTTCCGGGCCACGTGCCCTGATTACATTTTCCCGCCATGTGTGCCCCCAGGCATAATCCGATGCATCTGTTAGTGTTTGCCTGGCTGTGGGGGTAAAGTAAATGGCTGTCTCTTGTTGTGGTGACAGGCCAGCGCCCATCAAAACTCTTGTTGTAGGCAGAGAATGAGTGTAATTATTGTTTCCAGGCTGTGGCAATGTTGAGTCCAAACACTTTTTAGATACCATTGTAGCTTCCTCATATGCAGTCTTGCATATGGAATTAGCAGAATGCAGGATGCCATGAAGCCCACAGCCTGCAGAATTTTTCTTGCAGGTAACTGGGTTTTTGTTGCCATCATTTGGAAGTAATAAGTCAGTTGCCTTTGTTTGTCTGGCATGAGATAAGCCATCTGGGCAATTGTATTTCAGCTTGCAACCAGGAATATTATTTCTTGACAGGGCACTAGTTTTGATTTATTTTCGTTTACTGTGTACCCTAGGCAAATTAGTAATCTTTTTACAAACGCCAGATGCTTTTAGTAGAATGTCCTTGCTCTCTGCTTGAATAAGGCAGTCGTCCAAGTAGGGATATATTTGAATTCCTTTTTGTCTGCAAAATGCAATTAGTGGTGCCAGGCATTTTGTGAAGACCCAAAGGGCAGTGCAGAGAATTGGTAGTGCATTGAGCCAGCTATGAATCTGAGGTATCTTCTGCAAGATTGTCTGACTGGGACATGCAGGTATGCCTCTTTGAGGTCCAAAGTTACGAGCCAAGCCTTCTTGCCCAGCATGGGTAGAAGTTGCTGCAGTGTTAACGTTTTGAATTTTGGAATGTCCAGAAAAGTATTTAGAGTAGACAGGTCCAGTATTGGTCTCCAGGCTTTGTCCTTTTTGTGTACCAAGAAAAGTCTTGAGTAAAATCCTTGCCCCTGCTCTTGCTGTGGTACGTTTAATAGCCCTCATGTCCATGAGAGATGAAATTTGTTTTTGTGCCTCTGCCCACTGATTGAGTGGCAGGTCAGGCATACCTTTTGTCTTTGTGAGGGTGTGAAAGTGGAACCTGTAGCCTTGAGAAACAATATTCAGTACCCATTTGTCCTGGATGATCATGTGCCAATTTTGTGAGATAAGTGCTAAGTTTCCCCCTAAGGGTGCTGCCAAAAGGTAAGTGCTTGGCATTGGTAGTGGGAAGTCATTGGGACTGTTTCCTATAAGGTTGTGATTTGCCTTCTCTGCCTTTGGAGGTTGAAGTACCCCATTGTTTAGGCCTGTATGAGCCTTGGGGCTGGGATTAGCCTCTAGGGAGTCTGTATCTGCCTCTTTGTGGCCTGACACTGGAAAGGACCAATGTTTAGAAGGCCAGTTCCTGCTAAATCTGGGTGGCTGAACCTGTAAGAAATCCTTTACTGTCTGCATTGATTTCGCTTTATCCTCCATTTTCTTTAACACCTCTTCTGCCTTAATACCAAACAAAATATCATGCTGTAATGGAGCATCCAATAATTTTGCTTTAACATGATCAGGCAGACTCTGTTCTTTTAACCAAGCATGCCTTCGAATGACAGAGCCTGTAACTGTGGCCCTGCAAGAAGCCTCTAGTGAATCAAAACCACATTGTAAAGTATGCTTTCCCACTTGTTCAGCTGCATGCAATAAATCCTGCATTTCCTTGTTTTCAGGACATTCAGAGTTTGTCAGTATTTTCTGTTTTAGCAGAGACACCGGGTATTGCTGATAATTAAGCATGTGAAACTGGCAGTTTAAAACCCTTACAGCTAAAGTAGCAGACCTGTAAACTTTTAACCCCATCTGTCCAGTGCTCTAGAATCCCTATCAGAGGGAACAGGGTTTTTTGCAGTGGAAGCCTTGACCCCTTTGGGTCCCCGAGATATAGTTTCTGGGTCAGCAGCAGGGTTTTTATAAAGAAATTTATGTGAATCTGGAACCCTGTAGTACCTATCTGGCTTAACTGGTGCAGGGGGTAAAGAATCAGGAGTCAGACTGGACTCAGAAAATACATCATCTACAATGTCTAGCACAGGAGGAATAGCAAGAGGTCTGTGTTGAGGCAATAAAATAAAATCTCTGAGCCTTTTCTTGGATTCTGAATAATCTTGGCTCTCCCAGTGGAAATGCTCCCTCATGGTGTGCAGGGTTTCCCCAAAAGAGTACTCCTCAGGAGGAGAGGCTGAAGGAATAGACTCTTCAGCATCAGAGTCCTCATAGGGAAGAAGACAATATCCCTGTTCTGAAAAGGAATCAGAAGATATAGAAATCTGGTCAGAGAAATCATAGTCAGTGTCTTGCCTAGGCCTTTTTTCAGGAGGGGGATGGGAACCCCTGATCAAAGTAATTAGGTCCTCGGCCATTTTAAGCATCTGTTTCTTAGGCATGGATGACTGTCCAGGAGAATGCTGTACTTGTTTCTTTGTCTTTAAAGGTGTTTTAGACTTTGCCTTGGCTGCTGAAGTGGTCTTGACAGTAAGCTATTTAGGTCTGAAAACACCCTCAGAAGCCGATGCCTGCTCAGCGGCTCCGGACCCATCTGAGGGAATAGTTTCCGTAGGCCCAATACCTTGAGTTTCCAGAGGCTTAGTTGTCTCCACGTGGGAGTCGGAGGCGGCCTGTGGCTCTGAGGTAGCAGGTGTCAGGGGCTGCGAAAGCGCCTCACTGAGAACCGGCGAATGGCCTAGAAGAGGCTTCGTTGTCGGTTTTGGACCTCGGATGCCTGCCCTTTTCTTTTTCCTTGTGCTTTTTATGAACTCCGGTCATCAGTTGTTCCAACGACATTATATAGTTAAACCTTCAGCCAAAGTAATGTAAAGCAAAATCAAACCGACGCTTAATAGTGCATTGGTTAAATCTAGCGCAAAACCGACAACTAGCAACGTCGTGGTCAGGGCCTAGGCAAGGAATACAGTAAGAATGAAAATCCTTATGAGGTATTTGCTTCCCACAAGAAATACAATTGTTAACTTGTAATGACATCGGTCTGGAGCAAGAAAAAGTTTCCCCAACAGGGTACTTAGCTTTACTGAAAATTTTGGATCTGAAATTCAATTTCGAAAATCTCAGGAGTCGGCCGACAGGCACTTGTGAACTGCTTTTGCTTCGGGCACCACGCGGCAAGAAAGACTGAAGAAAATTGCGTCGGCTGCATCTTATATACCCCTGGCAGACTGACGTCAGGGAAGAGGTGACAGCAACCGACGCCGGACCAGGACTTTGGAATTCAGGTAGCCTGCCAGCAGGATTACCCAAGTGTAATGACTGCAACAGTGAAACACGATGAACATCATGTCCCATGCTCATAACCTCTTCGGCTTTTGACTCCAGGGATATGAATGACTTAACTACATGCCCTCTTGCTTGCTGATGGACCACATCAACACCATGTTGTTGAAGAGTATTCCAATTACCCCTGAGGAAGGGAACTTTAAAAGACTAGAAGGGTGAGGATAAATGCCTTAGTTTCTAACACACTGATGTGCAGGCTATCCTCATTCTATGACCATACAACTTGAATCATCCATTTCTGAAAACATCCCCCTCCCCAACCCAAGGCTGAGATACCCATGGTATCTCATATGTAGGAGGCAGAAGTTTGAGAATGACTGCCCAGAGAAAGGTTAGAGTTGAGAAGTCACCAAGCTATATGCCAGCAACGTACCTTGAAAATTCTGATGCAATCTAACATTAGGTCTTACTTGTAGTCCTACTGTACAATTTACTGAACTCGAGTGTGTTACTTCACAAACAATATAAGAAAAATCAAGACTACCACGAACCCCAAACTCCTGGGGCATTTGGCAACTAGCACTGCTCTGGAAAAATTAATTCTGTGCACTAAGCAAAATGCGGGGAGAACTCTTTCTTGAGGATGACTGTCCCCTTGCTTGACATACCCATGCCACTACCATGTTGCTTGTACAGCCAGGACCCCCACTGTCAGAGTGTCCTGGAATGCTTAAAAGGTAAACACCACTGTTCTCATTTCCATTACAAGAACGTGAACAAGAAAGATCTGAAAAAATCCCAACACCTTCACTAGTTTATACCCCAATGTCTCTCTCCCCAAACAGTCCCAGGGCTGAAAAATCCATGGCGAAAGTCAAAGGAAGTATGAAGGGATTACAGACAGAATCCACCATGGTAAATAACATCTAGAAGAGTAACGTGATTACTGACACTCGAAAAGATTCACATTCTGAGACCAGTGGCCCAGAAGGGTCCAATGAACACTCAACATGTACAGCTTCCATGACGATCCTTTAATTTGGCTACTGCCATGAAACTCAACATTTTTCTCTGGTGATGAGCAAGGAACAAGTGGGCAGACTGATTTTCCTTGATTTTGTCCATGTAAAATATCAATTTTACTTGCATTGGATGTGTACACACAGTAGTAATCTCTCCTTTGTTTTCAAGGTTTTTTTTTTTGTAATATGATTTTTATTACAATTTTCAGTATACAATACAAATACAGGTAAAAGAAGAACAAACAATCAAAGAAATAACTTTACATTCACTAACAATGTTTGTCAAGAACATTCAATAATATACTTCAGGAAATATAATTAACATTTACTAAGCAAATGCTTACAATTAAACATAAGAGCATAAAGGGACGTATTAGCAATTGCACAAACAATTATCCCATAAGATAATATGTGCCCGTATATCTAAACCTATTCTAATTATATATATATATATATATATATATATGCACACATACACTGTTGTCACTGAAAAAAGATCATTAACAGAGAAATTGAATATTACTACCACCATTAGGGGTATAGGGTATGATGACAAGTATATATTACATCCCTTTATGGATTGACTGGAGGTTAATATCCTCGTCTGGTAAAGTTGAAAAACAGAAGGTAGAGCGTTTTAAGAGGAAGACTATTTAAGTGAGGAAAAGAGAGAGGTAAAAAGCAAAGGAAGAGAAATTAAGGGAATTTAAAATAAATGAGGGTCTAGTTAAGAGCTTCTATAAGTTAACTCCAGTATTTCTGAAAGTAATTTATTTTCTTTTTGTTTACTGTACTTAGTTTGCTTGCCATAGCAGATTTGTTAGCCATTGATTTAAAATCTTTCCAAGAAGTTTTAGATCTATCTAGCCAGTTGAGTGTAATAGGTTTTGAGTAACGCACAAAGTGTTACAATAATATGTTTACACTTAGAGTTGTAGGATCTAGGAAATATGTTCAAAATTGCCATTTCCCACAAAAGGGTGGACATCATGCATCCCATTTTCTCGAGTTGTGCTCTCAAAGAGCACCAAAGCTTGTAGACGTTTTTACAGGACCAAAATATATGTAAAGCATCGGCTATTGAGTTGGGACAAATAGGGCATAGAGGTGAGATGTTTGAATGGAGTTAAAAAAAAAAAAAAAAAAAAACATGCAGTTGTACAGCCTAGTTCAAAAAACTTCTGTTATAACCTTGGGCTCAAAAAGGGATTCATTCTCAGGGTCATCTAAGTCTTTATATTCATCCTATGCTGACCAAGTTAGCTCCACTATGCTAGTAGCCTCTTTTGAGGGGAGAGCATAAAATAGCTCCAGTAGAGCTTTAAGATCATCCTAGCAGACGAGCTTTAAGATCTTCCTAGCAGACAGAATGGCCAAGAGTAGTTTTCCACATCAAAATTTGGAGATGCGCAGCATCTGCTAGCTCAAAGACAGGTAAGCTTAATTTTTTTCTAAAAAAAAATCTACACCCTAATGTGGGGCTATTGTCTTGTTGTGCAACTTAAGATACAGGATACAATTTAGAAGCAGTCTGAATGTCAGGGTAGGGGGGCTTTGTTGCTAAAAACAGATGCACTGCCAGACAAAGAGTTGTCAAATACACTAACTGGTATATGTGCTATTCCTAAGGCAAACAGCTCATTTAGGTACTGTAAAACTCAAGGACACTTATGCTCCTTTATTGTCCTGCTCCTTCCTTTGGCACAAGAGGGGAAAGCTCCTCCACTGGAACTAGATATGGTTTTCTAAGCATCTGGTTTCCTAGCCTTCCATAGGTCCACAGGAGATTACTAGGCTAAGGGCTTAAGAGCCCTTACAAGCCTAGCCAATATAACCATTTTTTATCCAATATATGACCCCTAGGGGCAAGAGGATGGCATAGACTTGTGCCTATGCCTAGAGTATATTACAGATTGTCCCTGTCCATAACGGACACAGGCGCTACCCCAGGTATGAATATGACTCCACATTCATTAATCTAAACTGCATTTGAAGAGGGCCAGGGAAGGGCTTTGCTTAATCTTAATAGGAAGCCTGTTGCAAAGAAAGGGCAATCTCAAACATCTCTCTCTCTTGCAGGTTTCAATTGAGTAGCTATGTTTAGACCCCTAGATAGGATGAACTTAAAAGATTTTTTGCACGTCCTTTACATAAAGGTGTCTAACGTTTAATAAAGTCAAATAATTCATGTGGTCAGTCTGGGTGAAGCAAGGACCCTCTTAACTGCATCAGGAGGGTCTATATTGGATGCTCGAACTTTCAAAAGTTTGAGTGTCATATGGTCGACACCATATGATTGAATTTTTGAAAGTTCGAATGTTTTAACAGAGATCTCTGTACAGTGCGGAATGTGACGATTTCCCTTTTCTGCACTGTAGTGCGATCTTGGAGTTGGTATATTTAAAGAGTGAAGGATGTGGGGGGCACAGCCCCCCAAATGGGGGTGCAGAGGAGCTTGCCCCCCTTTTTAAAGCATTCAGGTAGGTTATTTGTGTAGTTTTTTTTTTGGATGTTCTTACTTTTAAAAGTTCGATCATATGGTGTCAACCATATGATACTCAAACTTTTAAACGTTCGAGCATCCAATATAGACCCGCATCAGGAGGACCACATGTGGAGACAAAAGAACTGAAAATTAGTGCTGCCTGGGCCAATCAACATCATTTCAAGCTTGTTCTGCCTTTTATAAATCACCAAGGGGAGAAGAGCATTGAAGGAAAGGCACAGAGAAATACACCCACCAACTTGAGAGAGAAGGCATCCACTGACCACCAGATTCAAAGATACAGCTTCAAAACTTTCTTGTAACAGAAAATTAACTACAGGCTTATAAGAACCTGGATAGAGGAGCTCCATTTACCTATTCTGGGATGCAGAAGCTCTAAAATCTATCATATAAAATACTTTATCCTAAATGAGAGAGTATCCCCAATGGAGATGTCCTCCAGAGAAAGCCCACAGGAAACACTGTTCTCTTCATCTATGCCATAATCATATTTTTTTTTTTTGGGGGGGGGGGGTTTGAAGCAGAGATCTGTAATCTAGCCCCCCAATCAAGTCAATGGAGTGTGGAATTTCTCTGAGAGACCCCTCTTTTCATTTTCACAGAATGTTAGTCAGGATTTGACTGCTTTGTACAAAGTTCAAAAAAAAAAACCTGAGCCAGTCAGCAACACTGGTGTAGAGGTTAAATCCCAGACTAAGGTTAAGGTGACCCATGTTCAATTACTGGCTTGGGTACTTGACAGCACTGGCAAAAGACAATGGGTGTGTTTATCTTTTTATAGGAAGTGGTGAAGCAAGGATGCAAACTGACACAATCCCTTCATGGAGGTGTGGCATTGAAAACTGTGCCCTGGCAGTGGGCTTTCAGCTCACCAAGCCATGTCTAAGTGGTAGCCACCAATAACAAGTGTATGGCAGCGAGCACTCATGTGGGGAAGATGCATGGTGCCGCTGCAGTGATACAAACAGCTTACCTCCCCAGGGACTTGCCTTATTACTAAAGAAAAAAAAATACCCAAGTGGCCAGACAGGGCACAAGCAACATTCATGGCTGCTGTATGATGGCTTCCCTGAACAATATTATCACATACAGTACTAGGATACAGTCTTTCCTATGGAAGGATAAATGAGCAGAGTTCAATTGGAAATAGCTTGAGAGTTTACACACACTGAACAAAACTGGCCAGCCAAGAAAAGGAAAACACTTACAGGAGATGTGCTGGATGGGATGACGGGCAGAGCCTAAGCTTGGATGCAAGGATTTTTTTTTAAGTTTTGTGGCAGTTGCCTGACTGGAATCTTGGGAGGGGGGTGCTTCTCCATGCTCCGACATAGATGCTGACATCCACTTTTAGCCAAGATAGTGGGGACATCACTTCCCCCTTCTATATTTAACAGTGGTAAGAGATGGAATCCAACGAGCCCAATTACATCTGTTACTGCTGCCACGGCTTCAGTCCTGCAGGACTTGACAGAAAACACATTGGGTGGAAGCCTCCCCATGGAATAGCACCAGAAGTTTTCATAAACTCAAGTGTCAGGATGACGGCTGCCACTTTCCTTCTGTGTGCGTGTGTGTGTGTGTGTGTGTGTGTGTGTGTGTGTGTGTGTGTGTGTGTGTGTGTGTGTGTGTGTGTGTGTGTGTGTGTGTGTGTGTGTGTGTGTGTGTGTGTGTGTGTATATATATATATATATATATATATATATATATATATATATATATACATGCGCATGTGTGTCTGTGTGTGTGTATATATATATATATATATATACATACACACTTTTTTGGGGGGTACACAACCATGGGTCCCTGTTGCTGCACCTCTGTTGATGTAGTAGACATCTTAACTAAAGCAAATACTCACTTTTTATTTTGGTATGTCTGCCATGAGTTATCTTCTTGTCTTGTGTCTGAACTATTGGCAAACCTCGCACCTTGGAACATCATTGTTCTAAACCAAAGGCAGAATAAGCACAAGTCATGGCAGTCCTTATACTCAATCCGCTTTCCACATGCACGCATTTTCTTTCTCTGGGGCAGACCTACTATATAAGCTTCGGTATACAAGTTACACACATTTGATAACTACCTGAAAACTGTATGGTAAAAAACAGACTACAATGGTACTGCGGATGATGGCTGTTTACTCTTTCTGCCATGTCTGCTATGCCAAAAGGACTAAATCCTGCTTTTGCTGATGTACTATACACCAAGCAGTCTATAACAGAAAGTGTAGATCTGTCATACCTGTTTTGCACTGGCCATGTGACCTGTGCTGTAGCCGAGGGGGTCCAAGTTCACCTACCTGGTTAACAAAATAAGAAAAAAAAGTAATTAAATAAATAACCAAAGAACTTACTACTATCAAAATTGCAAAATGTCATCCCTGGAGGGGTACTTACATGCTTCGCCTAAAGTGTCTTTTGTCTTGGACCAACTCTGAATAGCAGGGGCACAGGAAAATAATTTTCTTGGGTGGCGAAAGCCAGGGTACCTTTTTGGTTAGGCTTATATAGGCCCTAGGGCCAATGGCCTAGTACCTACCTATGAACTGACAAAATCTCTTGTTGATACAATGCGCACATATACTCATGGCAATAAAATAAATGAAGTGTGCAGACACTACTTTTAAACCAGAGATGGAGTCAGCCAAGCCTGATGGGGAATGGTATTCAGTTCTTAAAAGTTGAGCCAGACATCAGACTTAGTTTACAGGTGTGTTTCCTTTGCTCATTAAAGCAACAGTAAAACACTAAGGACGGGCTGAGTTTTCTGAACCAGATAAGATGGCGCCACTACTGGGTGCCAACATAACTCACCACCAACAGTAAAGAGGCTATAGACTTTAAGTTACCTGACTGTGGCCAAGTGCACTTGCTAGTATCTTGGCTGACAGAGACTACTAAAAGTCTAGGCTAATAATCTCCACTCCTTGGATATATATATATATATATATATATATATATATATATATATATATATATGTGTGTGTGTGTGTAAAATTCCTTTGCTTGTCCTTTAAGCAAGTTACACCTAGTATCCAGATGTGACTATGTTGAACACAACCTGACAGAAGTTAGTGATTAAATTACAGTTGCATCTGAAATACTAACCTACTTGTTATTTTAGTTTAGCAGTTAAGTTTTATCAACCTAGTCTAGGGACCCCCCCCCCTTTTTATTTATTTATTTTTATACAATGAATTTCTAGCAATCAACAAACACAATGAGCAGGTACTATATAGTCAGTCATCTCAGATAGCACTTTGCTTTCTCAGTATTGCCGCTGGAACGACTCATTCCCTCCCTGTTGAATGACTTGCATCTAAATCACATTTTGCTTGTAAAATACAAGCAGTTAAGGTGTTTTTGGTCCCTTTGGTCTTATACAGAGGAGACGTTGGGATGGCAATTGGTACACAGCCAAGGGACCTTTGTCGGGGGGGGGGCAGCAGGAGTCAGGTAGGAGGAACTGATTCTTCCGGTAGAGCGGGGCGGATTGGGATTATCTAAGTTTGAAGGGGTATTTCAGAGCTGCACAGTTGGGGCTCCTATGCATGGCACAAGCAGAAATCTGTGGTTCGGGGCAGAGGGGGATGATGAAACAGAGAGAGCTCGGGAGACAGACTGGGATTTTGGATGCAGGCCTTTAGGGAAAGTGGCTGTGACAATGCAGAGTACAGTATCCACAAAGTAGCAAGGGATATTCTAGTAATTGAACCAAGCCAGGAATAGAAGGGGGTACATTCTGTCGATGGGGATGACTGCAGTTAGGGATACAGACAGTGGGCAAGAGGGGGCTGGAATTTGTTGGAGAAAACTGGCAAAGTAACCAAGGTATTGGGAGCAAATAACTAGAGAGGGAATGATGATAGATTGGAAAGACACCAAGAATTTGTTTGGACTGCAGGTTAGATACTGCTTCCCCTATCAGGGATTGATAAAGAGATATAGAGAGGGAGAGAGAGGTAGGGGGGTCCTAAACGAAAGAGCAGCACTGGTAGAGTTTTTAACAGACTCTAAACCAGAAGCTGTCATTAAGAAATGAATGATTAGTAAAGGATGTAAAGTGTTGCATGACAGCTGTGGGAATCGGAGAAGGTTGATGAGGATTGGGAAGAGTTAAGACTGGATAAGCAATACACAAAGAAACAATGGGAGAATATATGTATGTTTCCCAAATGTGCAATAAAATCTAAAATATTTGGGATGTTTGCCTGGAAATGTTTAATAGATATTTTTATACTCCAAGTAGACTCAAGATAATTTTTTCCTCAGGCAAACAGCAAATGCTGGAGGTGTGAACGAGAAGGAAGTAACTGGGAACATATTTTCTGGGAATGCAATGAGTTGGCAGACTTTATGGAGTCCCTGTGGGATGCACTCTCAGAGATGTTGGGTGGGCAGATTAGTCTGATGAAGGAGAGGATATTTCTCAGCTGTGATGCAGAATCAGAACTGCCTAGACATGGCAAGGCCTTGCTGTGTCTAATGATGGCGGTTGCCAGGAAGGCAATTGCTGGAAGATGGAAATCAAAGTCTGAACCAGCTGTACTGGAAATGGTGAATGCAGCAACAGAGATAGAGCAATTGGAGTGGAGATCTTTGGGTGGGAGTGAACTACATGATAAGAAATTGGAATTGTGGGAACAATACATTCAAGTGAGACAGGACTTGAATGAGCTGTGTGATGTTTGAGTGAGAAAGAGTGGGTAGATTGTAAGTGATATATAGTGTTTGCAACTGGGAGTGTGTCAATATGGTTTGTGATGTAAAATGCTTGCAACTAGGATTGTGTCAGTGTGGTTTGTTTTCATTTATATACACGTATAACTGCATATGTGGTTGGTGATATTTTACTAAAGATTTTTCTTCTTTAAAAAAAGGCAAGAATTGAATAATTTGTGCAATGTTGCTTAGGTTATATGATACATAGCAATATATGTGAAGTATAATATCTGTTATGTTAACATAGTATAATTACTTTTACACAAATGTAGATGTGTCTGTGTCACAAGTGATAATTCAATAAAGGTGTTTGGGAAAAAAAAATCACATTTTGCTTTGTAGATCTTAAAATGCAGTTAATAAAACTAGCTTTTCACAATTAAAACATATTGTATTTAAGTGATGTGTAATTTTTTAAAATGCTAGTGTGCAATGTTACAACTTGAGGCCTCCTCTTCCCTAGATGCAATCTTCCGGACTGAAACCTCTGGTTAGGAACAGTTAGAATAGGAATAATAGCCAAAAATGCACATGTAGAATACAGAAAGTATTATTCTATGTGCTCAATGGCATGCCAGACAATCACATGCATTTACAGGTCTGTAAAATAAATAAAAAACAACAAAAGTCTGGAAAACAGAACAGGTCTTGACTAGGTATTCAGATGAACTGATAGCAAAAGTAGTAATCCAGAGGATGAAGTGAAGAAAAAACTGGCCGAGTATGAGGATTCAAGAAAGTATTCAAATGAGGACTGCTGACGTAGCCTCAGCTATATGGGTTATATCCCACCAAAAATAGGCAGCTTCAGGGCTCCTTCCACACACACTTGAGGCAGGCTGAGCTAGGGCTTTCCTGTCTACAAAAGGAGGGAGGCTGAGCCCTAAAAGGGCAATTCTAAAAATAGCAAAAAAAAAAAAAGTAAACCATGCCCTGGCATACACACTAATAAAATAAATAAAGCAGAATGGAGGGAAGGAGCAGCTACTGAAGCAGTGATCATTTGAACATCTACTGTTATGTTAAGTTACTAATACAACTGTACTACGTTCATCATATTAATCCCTGCTGCAAGAACCATAGCTGTATGGACAAACTACATTTGGGAGGCGAAGAGAAGTACAGGAGCCCCTGGAGAACAGTCCTAGAAAATTTTGATCTGGCATTAGAGAAGTAATCAAGCGTTGAGTATTTTGTAAAAGTACATACACAGGACCAAACTGCTGCTTCTACAATACTTTTAGAATTCAATATTTTCCAGACACACAAGCCTTAAGAAAAGTCTGAAGTCTGGATGAAAAGGAATGAGATAAGCATCTTTTAACTGTAGTGTTGCCAGGAAACTTGAACGAGGAAGAAGAGGTAGCAGACTGTGAAATGACATCTCTATCAAAACAGAAAATAAGATCTCATTTTTTACATCATCTTGGGAGGTCCAGAGAAAGCAGCCAGGCAAACTTCCTCAAAACAGAGCCAGAGGCCACAACCCCGTAAGAATTATCAAATGAATCAGGCACACACTGTAAAATGAGTGCTGTGACTAGTACAACAGAAGATGATTCCTCAAAAGAAGACTACAAAACTTTCCACATATTTTCCCAATTAGTCAGAACAAACATCAAACCTGTGAACCTGATAATTCAAAATTCTGAAAATCAAAGTTACAGAAGAATTTGTGATTTTCCCCACACTCATCACCTTACGAGCAAGAGGAGGACAGGAATTAGCTATTTAGCAGCAGTAGGGATACATAAAAGTTACAGCTGCTGCATCAGGTTTGGGAAGTGTGTGTAAAACTTCAGAAGACTGAGGAACTTTATACATTCTATTTGCCTTTTCAGGGCAACAGGCTGACTAACAAGAAAAAAAATGCCAACGCTCACATCCTACAAAGGTGGAAATGGTAAAGATTCAAGTAATTCCTTCTGTAACAGCTTATACAATTTTCTGAGGTACTGTACCCCCACTGAGAAGACTGGCACACTCTGGGAATAATCTGAGAGAGAGAGAGAGAGGAACCCAAATGGGAAAATCAGAAACTAAGGTCTCATCAGAATCTGTATAAGAAAAACATGCATCTATCCTGTCATCCCCTGCACAGATTCAACATCTTTAATCTCTTCAGGAAAGAAGGTATCCTTCTTCCTTTCACCAGAAAACATGAATAAACCCTGAGCTGGACCCACTAAATTATTCCTGTCACAGGAAATGAGGAGAAGATTTAATTTTTTGCTGCTTTTTGAAAGAAAAAAAATGGGACCAACAGCATAAATGGCAACAGTAGCTTCCCCAGAGATCGGCACAACTTTCTGACAAAACAGGGAATCTGGCCACAACTTTCTGACAAAACAGGGAAGACTTATCTGTTCCCTCTCCCAAGAGCAACTAGAGTGGCTCTCCCTTGCCTGCTCAGGGGGACCCCAGCACCCACAGAGGATGTGACAGTCCATTAAAACACAAACTACAAACTCCAAGCTTTAAAATAACTTTCAAGAATAGCAAAATATCAATAATCAACCAAAATTATTGAACTTTTTTCTTTCCTCAAAGGGAACTTATCTGCCCAACAAAGGAACAGCCCAACTCGAACATTGACCTTAAAAAGTCTGAGGAGTTTACTCTTCAGCAGCAGCAAAGCTCTGGAGGTGCTTGGTGCCCACACATATTTTAGTCAGCTCAGTGCAAGCTGCCCAACAGTCTGGATGCATGGAAGGTGCCCTGAAGCTCTGGAAGCTGGGCTGCTGTTGCATTCTTGGTAGGATATTACCAATATAGCCAAGGCTACTGCAACAGTGATCAATATGACGAACGTGAGCTGTTTCAAAAAACAGTAGAGTTAGAGCACACAGAAAAAAAAAATGAATTTCTGTTGTAGCACAGAAACTAGAAGGAACAGACTACTCATTTTATGAAACTACAAATAAGCAAATGGACTAGTACCCCACAGCAGGATTTACTAACTGAAAGGGAACACTGTGTGCATGCTCCAAACCTATTAGAAAGCAGCCAAAACCTACATTACTGAAGATGCAATCCTACCAGTAGAAAAATGTGAAGCTGACAAAACTGTGGCAAGCAGGAAAAAGTATTAAAACGTGGCGACAACTAACTACTTGTGGACGGAGAGGGAAAGGCTGAAATTATTTAGTTTTTGTTTGAGGGTTTTCATTAAAACAAAACTTCTTGAAAAAAGACAATGGTTCAAATGGAGATGAAAAGAAACTGTATTAAAAAAAAGCCAGCCAAACAACATGTACATGCAAGACAAAATTCAAAAATACGCATTCAGAAGATGTCATGTGTAATACCATAGGAGCATCAGCAGTCTATCATAATAGCTAATCTTTCCATATTACCTTGAAATGTGCGGTCTTCGACAAAGAAGAAAGAGTATTGAATTCTATTAAAAATGTAGCGCGCGGATACTAATGTTGCACGACAGTACTGATTGCTAAAAGGACTTCAATAGTGAAACAAGAGGAAAATGAATGCAGTAATGGTAGATTTGTGGTAGGGTCTACTGGCAAGGGAAGAGGATTGTGCTGGTATGTATTTTACATTACACCAAAAACTGCTATCAAGAAGCTTAAGAACACTTTTGGAGAAATAATCAGCAATGCAAGAAATTTTATTTTTAGCTGTGGACAGAAACTTGATTGGCAATAGTTAAGATGCACTGGGAGATCTAGAAGTTGGAACAACAAACAAGGAAGGGTAGATTTCTGAAAAAAAAAATGAAAATATTTAGTATAGAAGACAAGTAAATTCTAAGTTCCTACTACTGAATTCACATTATTCCACAAGTTACAATAACTGGGTTAGACTGAATACAAATTACATTTCATAAGGGCATATGTATTTAACTGTAAACGTGACAATCTAATAACTATTTCAGATCACGCACCAATAAAAATACAAGGCAATGAAGTAAAAATGAGACACTGGTGATTTACTACTTATCCGTCAGAGGAGTTTAAGAAATGGCTAGTGGAAATTTTTAAGTTATAAGGGAACGTAGAAATGTACACAGAGATGGTCAAGACCCGTCAGACCTAGCTTCATCGAGACCCAATTCAGTTTTATACCAAGATTATAAAGTGTTTGTGTGCGCCTACAGTAGCTAGATGAATGGCAAAGATGTAACCAAAATTGATAGGTAGGGACTGAAGTGGTTTTGTGGAGGGGAGGCAGACATTAATAGAACAATGATGATCAAGAGTGAGGCAGAATCTAAGAAAATACCACTGTGTTAAAGGACCACTACAGGCAAACAAAGAAAAAATATGTAATTTTTATCTTGCCATGATTTACTGCGCACCCCCTACAGCTGCCTGTAGCAAAATAAGCACTCATTCCTAATTTTATTTATTTTTTTACTCGTCTGCCCTCATGGGGGGCAGACATTGTTGATTCCTTTGGAAAGCTAAATCTGTCTCAATGCACAGACTGTGAGAACAAATAGCCCTACCATTTGTTGTCAGACTAGACTTCCATTCACTTAGAATGGACCACCTGAAAAAAAATGCCAAGTTTGACAGTCTGCAGCTCATGTGTCATTAACTGGTATATGCCAAGTTTTACAAATGTTGTTCCTATTGATGTACTCCTTTTATATTTTATATGCTCTTTGTAAAAATAGCAATGTTTGTATAATTTATTTTTATTATTTTTTATAACTATTTACTATGTATCTGGAGCTTTTCTCCCAAAGCCTCCGCTGAAAACAGTCACCTTGTGTCCAGTCGGACTAACCTGGTAAACAAGTGGAAAATAAATAAAATAAAATATACTAAGAAAATCAATCAATATACCAAGAAAAATCCAAAACCTAAGAAAAAAAAACACAAAAGGAAGGAAAAATGTTTCCTTGATGCTGTCATGAAAATCCCACTCACTTATTCAGATATTATGGGCAAATATATATATAATATATTGGGCAAAACAACATACTCAACACAGTCATAGGTGACTCTACAGTCAGGCACACTGATGTCCCACTCACTAAACAAGGAGAAGGTTACTGTCAGTTGCCTGTCGGGTAGCAGGACCCGACACAACCCACACACTCGGGTCACTCCACAAGTACAAATATGACTCGTCATTGTCCATGTTGGTGTGAATGACGTAAGACGTACCTCCCTGAACTACATGAAAAGAGACATGGAAGAGCTCTCCGATCTTGTAGCCCAGGGAGGTATGACCCTAGCCCTGAGTAGCTTCTGCCATCGCACAGAATGATACCACAGTAAAAGGACAAAATGATTGACTTCAACAATTGGCTAAGCTTCTGGTGTCAGTATAAGGGGATCCAGTATCTGTCTGCCTGGGACGACATGGTCGACAGACCACGATGCTTTGCTAGAGATGGCCTGCACCTGTCGCCCATGGGATTCCGGATACTGGCTAAGGCTCTTGCCACCCCTATAGTGCCTTTTTAGAAGAGGTTCAAATGACAAATTAACCACCTTAACAGGAACAGGCAAGCAAAAACTGTGGGTAATGCTACTTAATGCTAGAAGTCTAAATCTCAAAATGCACTCACTCAAGGCACTCCTTAAAATGGAGAATATCGATATCTGTGCAGTGACTGAGACCTGGTTCAAGGCTCCAAAGAGCACCCCTGCATTAACAGGCTATAACTCATACCACACTTTTTGGCCACGTAACCTGGACCGGAACACCAAAGGTGGAAGTGTGTCCATAGTCATTAAGGATATCCATATCTCCAGGCTAGTTGCTCAGCATAATGCATCCGAGGTTATCCAAGTGCAACTAACTCTGGGGAAAACTGCAATCCAAATTTTAGCTTGCTGCAGATCTCCCATCATGTCCCAGGATTCCCACTCCTCTTTTCTTGATATACTCGAAAATATTAGGGCTGAACCAAACAGGCTAATAATGGGTGATTTCAACTAACCCACAATTAACTGGAAAAACTACTCATGTACCAACTCCTTCGCTCAACGCTTTCTGGAATTCATAAATTCCAGTGCCCTGGATCAACGTATCCACAATCCCACCAAGGGCAACAATATCCTAGATCTAGTCATTACCAACATGAGTGACCGGTGTTCAACACCTGAAGTCAACTCCTCACTGGTCAGATCTGACCATAAGCTAATCACCCTTGATACCCACATCCCGCCCCCACCCCCCATTAAGGAAACCACGGTAAAAAATTTCTCCAAAGCCAACTTCATGCTTTTTAAGACAGAAGTGGCGAACTTCATGACACCCATGCAGATGGACAATACAGTTACGACTGTTGAATCCTACACAAATGCACTCTATAAGCACTTACATGAGTGCATGTATCATGCTATCCCAAAAAGAACCAAGAAGCTATCCTCCAAAAAAGGAAGCCAATTTGGTGGTCCCCTGCCATAAACAAACTGTACAACAGAAGGAAGAAACTGTTGCAAAAGAGAGAGTAAAATCCCATGAGTGGTGGAGCTCCTTGGTCAGCCTCAGTAAGAAGCTAAGATTCCTTATAAAAGCTTCCAAAGCTAGCTATGAAAATAAAATAGCCACCGATTCTAAAGACAACCACAAAGTATTCTATAGCTATGTCAAGAATATCAATGGCAACACCCAGATCTGCTCTGAGTTTCAGCACAACGGCATGAAAATTACAGAACCAACTGATATTGCCCAACATCCTGGCAGACAGGTTCAGTGCTAACTTTACCACCGTCTCACACCCTAAAGGGCCCATATCTGTACAGAAAGAATGCAGAGTCCCTGTAATCACAACTACACAGGTAAAAGCTGCACACTCTAAAGCCAAAAACACAGCATCCATGGGAATGAACATCCCCAGGCAGCATTTTACATGAACTTCAGAACGAACTGCCTCCCCACCTAAGAACCATGTTCAGTCATAGCCTCACATCAGGCTTTGTGCCCACTGAATGGCGCACAGCAACAGTTATCCCACTCCACAAAGGGGGAGCCACCACTGATCTCGGGAACTATCACCCTATTAGCCTGACAAGCCTGGTGTGCAAGACCATGGAACGTTATCATCATGGAACTCATAAACAAAGACATTGGTAACCTCCAAACTCTGGACCCCACCCAGTTCAGGTTTGTGAAAGGCAGATCATGCATCCTGAACCTAATCGACTTCTTTGAGGCAGTCATCAAAGCCGTAGATGAGGCTAAGGTGGTTCACACAGCCTATCTCGACCTCGCCAAGGCTTTTGACACCATCCCCCATTCTGGAATTATAGCTACACTCACTAAACTAGGCAGAAATCCCTACGTCACAAGATGGGTTGTCAACTGGCTCAGTAACAGAACACACACTGTAAAAGTTGCAGACTCCAAATCTGACATCAAACCAGTGACAAGTGGAGTACCACAGGGTTCAGTCCTGGGACCTCTCCTGTATGGTATCTACTTCTCTGAAGTACAGGCTAACACAGAAGGCCTCTGGCTAACTAAGTTCGCAGATGACTGCAAACTAGGAGCCATAGTAGAGTCCCCAAATGATGTGGACATCCTACAGAAGGGCCTCACTGAGACAGATGCATGGTGTCAGAGCCATGAACTCAAGCGCAATGCCAAAAAGTGCACTGTGTCATTCCCTTTGGTAAAAACTCTGTACCCATGAACTACCACATAGGCAGCAGTCTACTTAACACCGAATGTGTGATAAGAGACCTTAGGACCCAGGTGACAGTAGCCTCTCCTTTGTTAGTCACATCTCCACAGCAGTCAGGAAGTACTTCTACGTGGCACACCTCATCATAAAAGGGTTCTCATCCAGGAAAAAAAGAGGTCATTGTTCCCCTCTACTCAACACTGATTAGACCCATTAGAGAGTACAACGCCCCTTTTGGAATGTACCTTACAAGACATCTGCAGCAGCTGGAAAGGCCACAGAAGTACCTCACAGAGCATCACTGGCCTCAAACAGATGCCAAACACTGACCATCTCAAAAACTCCAGCTTTACTCCGTAGCATATCGCCTATTCTGAGGTGATTTCTGCCCAACATATACAGCTATGTCAAACCCAGAGCTGTTGGACATGCTGCACCTAAAGAAATCCCAATCCCTCCGAGCTACATGCTCTAAGGACCTAATCCTTGTAACCACAATAAACAGAACAAGCTGGAAGGATAGATTCCTGTCCCAGAGACTTCCCATACTCTGGAACAAGCTACCCATCTATGTCGAGCAAAGTTCCTCATTAGCACTCTTCAAGAAAAATCTTTGAGTGGATGGAAAATAGGAAATATACCCCGGGAATCACTTCTGTGGCTCTGCTCGACAGTGGCACAGGAAAATAACTTTCTTGGGCGGCATAAGCCAGGGAACCTTGTTGGCTAGGCTTACTTAAGCCCTTGGACTGATAGCCTAGTACCCACCTATGAACCTATTATTATACTAAATACAACATTATGTAGCATTGAAATGTGCTGACATTATAAGGGTGACAGTTCATTATTTACTCAAAGAAAATGTCAGAGTAGAAAAGTTCAAACAGTGGATAAAGAGGAGGGGGGAGAGAAGAAAGTGTGGAAAAAGTATTTGTTAGAAGTAATAATTAGGGTAGATATGGGCAGCAGGAGAAAAAATGAGTAAAAGTAACATTACAAGTAAGAGAAACTAAACCAAGGAAAAGAATAAATAACATGGACAACAAGATTTACAGCTGCAGACTGTCAAGTGGATTGGTAGCAGGTATCATAAAACTGGGTTTGGAGAAAAATTTGGTGACTTTGAACAGATTTGCCCGCATTAACTGTGTATCATTGTGTGTGTGGTGTTAAAGAACTATAAAGCAAACTATAAAGCAAAAATGCACCGATGCCTGCTTGCTGCCCTGCTGAGGGGGATACTTGTACAAGTGCAGTGGAATGGCTCCAGTTGGAAGGGATGGCAGCATACCTCTCAACATCATAGAAGAAATCTGGACAAGGCCATAAATAATAGGAGGCAAAGGCCCAAAAAATGGTACAATTTATAAATATTGCACTTACAAAAAAAAAAACTTGATAAACATGTTTTGCATTAGAGTGGATTTTCTTAAGGATATGAAGTCTGAAAATCAAATGCCTGTCAACTTTCTGACTTAAGTGTTCAATGACTTGCCAGTGATTTGACAGAAAACTTTACGATAAAAAGACAAAAATCTGGACTTTCTGTAAAAATCTGTACTGTTGAGAGATATGGATGAGAGCCCTGAACCAACACCCATCAATCATTTTCATTTGTTTGCCAAAGGCATTACAGCAGTGTTTTGCAGAGAGGTGGGAAAAGCCTTAAATTTGACTGGTATGTTATGTGGGTGTGGATAGCTGTGTTTGTGGAAGGTGGAGGTGTGACTTAGTAAGTGTGGTGCGAATGTTATGGATTATGAAATGGAGAGATTAAGAGTAAAATTGTGCTCAGTGAAGTCCCTAGCAATTTCATCATTGCTTGATTCAGACATATACATTCCCCTGTGCTTGTCAGTACTATGTTTGAGTGCATTGTTTTGGAGTGCATCACTGCTACAGCTGCTGCTACTCTTTCAATACAAGTATCTGCTTTGGAAGTGTTCTCCAGGAGTCTGTTGCTGAAACGATGAAGAGACATGTTACAAGTACACAAGTACAAACTAGATAAAGCAATAGTAAGAAAAAGTACTAGGTCACATCAGAGGCTTGGGAGGTCATTGTTAAGAAACTGAGAACTGTTGTAAAATTTATCATTAAATACCATAAGTTCAGGTTATACTATAAGAGAATAACTATGTAAAGATAATCATGTCAGCAGCCAAAATGCATTACAAGCTGAATATTTTACTGTGCACATTTTAAAAAATGGATAGACTGGCTTAAACTGTGGACTGATGCCTTTGCTTTTTTTTTTTTTTTTTTTTTTTTTTTTTATTCCTGGGAAATGCTATTCAGAAGTGGAGAGACATACAAGGGAACAGATTTAGTGGCACACCAGGCTGCGATTTTTTTTTTGTGTCTAATGTCATGCAAAGCTGACTAAATAGTTGAATCTAGTAAAGCTGGAAATGTGAGACTGTAGCCCACTGAAGGAGGGGAGATGGGAGGAGTAACCTGGCCAGAAACTGAAACTTGCAAAACTGCTCCTTGTGAAAAGCCTTTTTTATCTCAGTAATTTGCTGACACTTCTGCAAGTTTCTTTCAGAGAATGTGTAGTACTATCAGTAGTAACAACATTTGTAAAACTCAGCGCATACCAGTCAATGACACATGAGCTGCAGACTCTCAAACTTGGCAGTTTTTTTCCGGTGTTCCATTCTAAGTGAATGGAAGTCTAGTCTGACAACAAATGGTAGGGCTAGTTGTTCTCAGTCTGTGCATTGTGGGACAGATTTAGCTTTCCAAAGGAATCACTGCGTCTGCCCCCATGAGGGCAGACAAGAGTAAAAACAAAATAAAATTAGGAATGAGTACTTATTTTGCTGCAGGCAGCTTTGGGAGGTGTAGTAAATCATGGCAAGATAAAAAATGTTTTCTTCATCATTTGCCTGTAGTGGTCCTTTAAGTCAGTCTTGATGCAGAGAAAGTATCTGATAGCTAGGATTTTATGAGTAGGGCAAGAAAATCGTATGCATTCCCTGATAAAATAATAGGATTAATTAGGGGGCTATATGTTTTACATTTAGATCCACTGAGAAAGAAAATAAGGGACTCCAAAATTCAAGGTCATAATCTTGGTGTTCTGGAACATTTTAAGACAACGTTTTTTGGGATATAAAATTATTGAAGATAAAACAAATTCTACAGTTGTAAAACACATACTCAAACATGGATTATTACTTCAGCCACACCCATATTTATGAGAACACAGAAAGATGAAATAGTTCAGTCTATGGATTAAAGGATTCCGTTACAACATGTGGAAGAGATTAGAAAGATAATACAAAAACAAAATGATCTTATTTATGGATATGAATAGTAAAATGCAAGCAATGAAAATATTTCAGCCTTTAGTTTTATATACAACTCTGGCATATTTTGATCAACCAAACCAAATCAAAGCCATGGATGAGGGCAAGACCTTGTACACTGCCTACCTTGACCTAACCAAAGCCTTGGACACTATTCCCCACTCAGGCATAATAAACTCTCCCAGCTAGGCTTCAACCCGTGTGTTACCAGATGGGTAGCTAACTGGCTCACTGACAGAACCCGCTCAGTCAAAATAGGGGAAGGCACATCTAGTAGTAGACCCGTAAGAAGTGGCATACCCAAAGGATCGGTCTTGAGCCCTCTGTTTGAGATATACTTTTTTGAGGTGCAAGCCAAAACCAGTGGTCTATGGCTGACCAAGTTTGCAGACGACTGCAAGCTGGGCACTGTCAAATTCTCCTGGTAATGTGAACATCCTCCAAGAGGGCCCTAACCAAACTAATGAGTGGTGCCGGAAGCATGGCCTCAAACTGAATGCCAAGAAATGCATCATTTTCCCCTTTGGGGAAAAAGGAGTCCCCACTAATTTTTACATTAATATCAATGTACTAAGCAATGCAATCAGTCGTGAAGGACTTGGGCATCCAGGTTGATAGCAATCTGACTTTTGACCACCATGTTGCCTCCACTGTACGGAAGGCTTTCTACCATAAATAAGGGTATTTCATCCGTGAACAAGAAGGTCATAACATCCCTGTACCCCTCCTTTATCAGACCCATTATCGAGTACAATGCCCCCTTCGGCATGTACTGTACCTTGCAAGCACATGCAGCATTTAGAGAGACCACAGAGGCTCCTGACCAGGGAAATCCAGGGTCTCAAACACCTAGATTATACAGATAGCCTAAAAGCCCTGTCCCTCTACTCAGTCTCGTACAGACTGCTCAGAGGTGACCTGTGTCTGGCACACAAGGCCATCTCAGAATCAGCCTTGATGGAGTTGCTGCAATTCTGTAAGTCAAACTCCACTAGCGCAACCCGCACGCAAGGTCTCAATCCAGTATGTGACATTAATACTTGATGGCGGGATAGATTTATGTCCCGATGACTCCCCTATCTGTGGAATAAACTCTCTCTCCATGTCAAGCAGTGTACCTCAATAGCCCTCTAAGAGGAACCTGGACGACTGGATGGGAAACAGAAAATATACCCCTGGGATCCCACCTATGTCCCTGCTGGACAGGGAAAACAGGTGCTGACTTTGTGAGAACATGGGTTAAACTCTTGACTAGGCTTATAAGGACATCCAGGCCAATAGCCTAGTACTGTCCTATGAACCTAAGGGAAGAAGATTGAGACAATTAATAAAGAGCTGAGGGAATTATTTTGAAGGAAGAAGAGAGAGTGAGAGTTAAGCGGGAAAAGATGATCCTTCCTACACAGAACAAGGTGGTTTAGGATTACTTGCATGGGCAAGTTCAAATACACAGCACACGCAGAAAGTTGTGGTTAAAAAAATAACTATATATATATATATATATATATATATATATATATATATATATATCCACACACACACACACACATATATACAAACATACACACAGAAGTCATTCATTTGTTCGAACTTTCAAATGCTCGAAACCTCAGATGGCAGGCACCATACGAATGAACGTTTGAAAGGCTAACAAATGATAGCGGTGATTCCACTACAGTGCAGGACTGGGAGATTCCCCTTTCCTGCACTGTAGTGCGATCTCAGAGTGAGAATATTTAAGTAGCAGGGGGTGTGGGGGTGCAGGGGGCTTGCCCCCCTGCATAACAGTTTTACTGTGTTTATAGGTAGGTAAATGGCGCTATTTCAGGATGTTAGTCTTTCGGAATGTCAATCATATGATGTCGGCCATATGACAGTCGGCATTCTGAATGGTCTACATTCTGAAGTAGACCCATATATATATATATATATATATATATATATACACACACACACACACACACATATATACATTATATATAAGAAACTATAAAGAAATTGAGATATATATAAAAGAATTTTATATATATATATATATATATATATATATATATATATATATATATATATATAAAATAAATTATAAAGAAATAGAGATTCTGAATGCAGATCTTTAAGGAGAATAGCAACTTCAAGTACAGATTATATTCATAAAGTTGCAGAACATAGTCTAAGAGGGGGGGGGAGAGTTTGGTATAATCTAAGGCTTTAAGCTCACAGGTGCAATGTACAGGGTTTGATTCTGTACTCTGGTTAACGTCAACGCAGGAATGGAAAAAGGAGATTTTGCCAAAAGGGAAGACTGCAAGTAGGGGTAGAGAAAGTAGGCAAGCGGGGGCTGAAATTTACGGGAGAAAGTTGTCAAAGGAACAAAGGTATTGGAAGCAAATAACTTAAGAGGAAGGGTAACAAAAGTGGGATGAGGCCAAGAAGTTTGGACTGCAAGTTAGACACTCCCTTCCCAATCCAGGATTGGTTTCAAAGACAGAAAGGAATAGGAGATTCCCAAGTGACAGACCAGCTCTGGTAGAACTTTAAGTCAATGCTAGAACAGAAGCAGCAGTTAAAAAGGAATAATTGGTAGGGCATATAAAATACTGCACAATAAACTAAAAATCAATTTAGCTCTCAATTATGCAACGAAAAACAGAAGGTTTAAGATTTTTGCTTGGAAGTGTTTGCATGAGTATTTTTATACTCCAAGGAGACTTCAAATAAGGTTTCCTCAGGTAGAAAGCAAATGCTGGAGGTGTGATGGGAAAGAGAACTGGAAACATTGTTTTGCGAGGGGAGGGGGTAACCAGTAACTTCCCTACATAGTACTCTGCCAAAAACATGGGGGGAGCAAATGACTCTAAGAAAATTAATCTTCTGAGCGGGGAAAACTATCTGAATTGCCTACAAATACCAAGGCCTTAAGTTTAATGCTACTGGCTGACAAAAAAGCAGTTACAGGAAAAAAAGAAATCAAAATATAAACCAAATGCAACTGAAGTATAAAATATTACACAGAGTAAAAGAACCAAAGTGGAATCTTTACACAATGGAAGGAGTAAATTCCATACAAATAAAACAATTTGAGGGAACACATGCAGAATAATATTCAGGAGGAGGAGTGCAGATTTAGAGCGGGCAGCAGCAAAGCGATTTATGTTAAAGTGAATGACGGTTATAAAGAAAAACATCTGTGTTGTACAATGCATGAAAGAATGTTAATATGGTTTTGTTTGCTTGCCTCAAGTGATAATTTAATAAAGGTTGTACACAATTATCCTCTTTTCACCGCTGAGAGGAACTTTTCTACTAGATACATAGGCTTGAAATCCAACTTTCAATTACTAAATATTGCAACTATACAAGTGATTTTTGTGCCACACTTAAGGTACTCCACAAATACATAGGATAATGAAAACCGCTCGACTAGATGGTTGGAATCGGGAGTCCACCAGAAGAAAGGGGAGGCGATTCCACTAGGCAACCATTTTGCCATACAGCAGGCAGTTGACAAGTCTAGGGATCCTCTCCTTGACCACCAAGACTTAAAAGTCAGGTACAGAAGGCGTATATGTAACAAAGCAGAGAGGACCATGAAAATGAAGGCTGCCATCAGACCTACATGACACAAGAACTGGACAAAGTTTACATCTGCACAATATGGAGACAAGAATTAGCATGGAAATGATCAATAATGATATAGTAAACCTCCAGACACTGGACTCAACCCAGTTTGGTTTCGTCAAGGGCAGGTCATGCCTACTCAACCTGGTGGACTTCTTTGAGAAGGGCATCAAAATAATGGAACAGGGAAAAACAGTTTACACTGCTTACCTTGACCTGGCCAAGGCATCTGACAAAATACCCCACTCAGGCTATGCTGACAAACTTAACCCATATGTCACCCAGTGGACAGCCAACTGGTTCACAGACAGGACCCAGAAAGTTAGAATTGGGGATTCCACCACTACAAAGAGGCCAGTCACAAGTGCAGTCCCTCAGGGATCTTTCCTTGGACCACTCCTTTTTGGCATTTACTTCTCTGAAGTCAATGCCAATGTCAGTGTCTCTGGCTAACTAAATTTGCAGATGATAGCAAGCTAGGAACCGTCATTGAATTCCACACCAACACAAGTTCTCCAGGAAGGGGTAACACAAAAACAACTGGTTTAAGAACCATGCACTAAAACTGAATGCCAAGAAATACATAATAGTCATCCACCCCGGTAGCTATTAATTTTTTTTTTTTGTACATTTGTTAAATGGGATAATCCACTGGACACAGGTCCATTTTCAGTGGAGGCCTGGGGAGAAAAGCCCCACACATATGAATAACATGTAACAAAAAAAACTACAAAGTTTACAAAGTATATTTAGATACAAAACGCAGCGACTCAATTAATAGTAGTATACTCATACACAGCAGTCACAACAAGTGAAAATGTACAGTTGTGTACACTTACCATAAATGTAGATGTTAGAGTGTATTCACTGTTGCAGTCATCACATTTGGGTTATCTGTTTGCAGTAGCCCTCAGTCGGCCTGATTTAACAAAGTCTTGGGTCCTGCATTGGTTGCTGTCCCTTCTGTGACGTCAGGTTGTCAGGGGTATAAAACCTGGAGCGAACGCCATTATATCAGTTTTTCTTGCCCCAGATGTCAGGTGCCCCCCTAATGGGAAGCAATTAAATCTATAAATATACAAGGTTATACCTCCAACAAAAAAGCAAATACACCAAAAAGCTTTTAAGCATAGTAAAAGAGAGTAGAGGTATAGCCAAAAGAAGTAAGGGGGCTGCAGGGAGGATAACCAGGACTGCAACAGTGAATACACTCGAACATCTACATTTATGGTAAGTGCACACAACTGTACTATGTTCTTCGTGTTTCACTGTTGCAGTCATCACATTTGGGTAGATTCCCAAAGCTAAGGATGGTAGGAGGAATTTAGATAGCATTAGGACCAGCTATAAGGCCCTGCAAGACTGCAGTGGCAAAGCCAGCTCTAGATTTAGAGAAAATTGGCAGATGGTAATACTTGGTGAAAGTATGTACAGAACTCCAGGTAGCAGCTTCTAGGATGTCCCTGGTAGGGACGCCTCAGAGAAAGGCTGTAGAGGTAGATGTAGCTCTGGTGGAGTGAGGTCTGATCCCTTGGGGGACAGGTTTTCCATGGTGCTTATTGCAGAAACGAATGCAATGGCTTATCCATTTAGAAATGGTTTGCTTTGAAATAGCCTTCCCCTCTGCCCCTGCAGCAAATGCCACCAGCAGTTGTTCAGATTTCCTTTGAGGTTTAGTCCTGTCCAAGTAGAATCTAAGTTGTCTATGCACATCTAAGGAATGCAGAATCCATTCCCCTTTATTCTGTGGATTGGGAAAGAAGGTTGGCAAATTAATGGACTAATTAAGAGCCACAATGGATACCACCTTGGGCATGAAGGACGGATTGGTTCTGAGGGACACCCTGTCCGCATGAAAGATGATGAAAGGCTCCACTGCCATAAGTGCCTGTAATTCACATATCCTTCTAGCTGAAGTGATTGCTAAAAGGAAGCTGTTTTCCAAGAAAGAAATTTTAAGTCTGCAGTAGCAGCTGGCTCAAAAGGAGGTAGAGTGAGTTTCTCCAAGACAAAGTTAAGGTCCCAAGCTGGGGCTGGAGCTCTCCTAGGTTGTCTCAAATTTTTGGCCCCTCTGAGGAACTGCTTGAGCAGTGGATGAGAGAAGAGGGGAGGTTCTGTGTTATAATGAGCTGAAATGGCTGAGGATTTTAATGGAGGAAAAAGACAGGCTCTTGTGAAGCATCTCAGTCAAGTATTGTAAAATCTGAGGTAAATTGGGCACTACTGTGTTCATCACTTGAGAGTGGTTCCAGGCACAGAATATTTTCCATTTTTCAGCATAAGATTTTCTAGTACTAGGCCTCCTTGCCTCTAAAATGATATCCATCACAAGTTTGCTGATGGATGGTAAAGGAGAGATTAATTTATTAGCCAGGCTGCAAGGTTCAGTGCTAGAAGATGAGGGTGCAGAATCTGATTATCCTTCTGAGACAGCAGGGAAGGAGTCTGAGGCAGGTGCCATGGAGAAAACCGTGACACTGCGCAAGGGGAGGGGGGGGGCACCAGTGTTGGCACTGCCAGTCTGGAGCAATCAAAATCATCCTTGGTTTGTCCTGTTTGATTTTTAATAGTACTTTGGAGAGCAGAGGCAGAGGGGGGAATGCATAGACTGATAGGTTTTTCCATCTGAAGGACAGAGAATCCACATTCCAGGCTTGTTTGTGGGGAGTCCTTGTGCAAAATTTGCCCAATTGGTAGTTCTGGGGAATGGCAAACAGGTCTATATCTGGGCTCCCCCATTTGCTTGTCAACATGTTGAAAATCCTTGGCTCCAGTTTCCACTCGTGTGGGACCAAGAGGTATCTGCTTAGTCAGTCTGCCAGTGTATTTAATTTTCCTGGCAGGAATTGAGCTTGTAGGTGCACTTGGTAGCGCAGGGCTGTGTTTCACTATGCCATGGCTAGTCTGCAGAGGGGGTAACAATGTGTACCCCCCCCTGCTTGTTTATGTACCACATAACAGTGGTGTTGTCCGTCTTTACCATTAGTTGTCCTGGAAGAACGTGGTCCTTGAAGGCTGTCAGAGCATTCTGTACAGCTAACATTTCTTTTTGATTGATATGCAGGCGCATGTGACTTGGGTTCCATTTACCCTGAATGCACTTCCCTGCCAGGTGAGCCCCCCATGCATAGTCTGATGCGTCTGTTAGGGTTGGGCGGCAGGGGGTGGTGTGAAAGGTAGTCCCTTGTTTTGGTGGCAGGCCTCTGCCCACCAAAGGAACTCTAGGCATAGGCAAGGTATGATAGGTATTATTGTTTCTAGGTCTTGAGAATGTTGACACCATAGGCTTCTAGATACCACTGTAGTTCTCATATGCAGTCTTGCATATGGAATTAAAAGAATGCAGGAGGCCATGAACCCCAAGGCTTGCAGTATTTGTCTTGCAGATAGCAGGATTTTTGTGGCCACCAGTTTGAAGTAGTTTGTCAAATTAATTTGTTTCTCTGGCGTGAGGTAAGCCATCTGGGAAGTTGTACTGGAGCTTGCTCCCAGGAATATAATTTGTTGACAGGGTACCAAGTGTGATTTCTTTTCGTTTATGGTGTACCCCAGACAAGTTAGAACCCTTTTTTACAAAGGCCAGATGACTCAAAAGTATGTTGTGGCTTTCTGGCTGAATTACACAATCGTCCAGGTATGGGTATATTTGAATATTTCTTTGCCTGTAAAATGCAATAACTGGAGCTAGGCACTTTGTGAATATCCTGGGCGCAGTAGATAAGCCAAAGGGCAGTGCAGAGAACTAATAGTGCGTGTAGCCCGCTTTGAAGCGTAGGTATCTTCTGCAAGATTCCCTGATTGGGATGTGCAGGTATGCTTCTTTTAAATCTAGTGTTGCCAACCAAGCATAGGAAGTAATTGGTGAATAGTCAGCATCTTGAATTTTGAAGTCTCCAAAAAGGTGTTTAGAGTAGACAGGTCCAGGATAGGACGCCATGAATCGTCTTTTCTGGGTACCAGGAGAAGCCATGAATTGACACCTTGTCCCTTTTCCTCTTCCAGTACCAGTTGAATAGCCCCCATGCTTAAGAGAGAAAGTACTTGTTTTGGGCCTCTGCCCACTGATTTGGGGGTAGGTCCGGCCACCCACTTGGTGATGGCAACGTGTGGAAGTGAAATCTGTATCCCTGGAACACTATTTAAAACCCATTTGTCCTAGGTAATGAGCTACCAATTCTTTGCATGAAGAGCAATCTTTCCCCTCCAAGCAGTTGATAAGTGCTTGGAAATTTTAAAAGGAAGTCATTGAGACAGCTTACCATAGGGGAGTCTTATTCCCAGATTTGGAAGTGGAGGCCCCCCACTGCTTAGTTCTGTGTGTCCCCTGGGACTGAAACCTGGGGTTTTTGCTATGTCGGGTTTGGCTTGAGAAGACCTGGAAGGGGCTGGAAAGGACCAATTCTTAGACGGCCAGTGCCTACTAAATCTAGGTGGCTGAACTTGTAAAAAATCTTTAACAGTTTGCATAGATTTAGCTTTATCTTCCATCTTTTTAAGAACTTCCTCAGCCTTGTTCCAAACAGGCGGTCCTGATTTAAAGGAGCATCCAACAATTTAGCTTTAACATGATCAGGCAAAGATAGCTCCTTAAGCCAAGCATGCCTTCTGAACACAGACCCAGTAACAGCAGCCCTACAAGAGGCCTCTAATGAATCAAAACCACTTTGCAAAGTATGTTTTCCAACTTGTTCAGCAGAATGCATTAAATCCTGTAATTCTTTATTTTCCACAGAGTCAGGAATCAACATAATTTTCTGTTTAAGCAGTCCAATAACATGTTGCTGATACTTTAACATATGAAACTGGCAGTTTAAAGCCCTAATGGCCAAGGTTGCAGAAGTGTAAACCTTCTTACCCCATCTATCCAGCGCCCTGGAGTCCCTATCAGAAGGGGTAGGATTTTTAGCAGTAGAAGCCTTAATGCCCTTGGGTCCCTGTGAAATAGTCTCTGGATCTGCAATAGGGTTTTTGAAAAGGAACTTGTGGGACTCAGGGACCCTGTAGTATCTGTCAGGTTTTCTGGGAGCAGGAAGCAGGGAATCAGGGGCCAAACTAGATTCTGAAAAAGCATCAACAATGTCTAGTACAGAAGGAATAGCTAAAGGCCTATGCTGAGGTAAGAGAAGGAAATCCCTAAGCCTCTTTTTTGACTCAGAAAAATCCTGGCTTTCCCAGTGGAAATGCTCCCTTAAGAGTACGTAAGGTTTCCCCATAAGAAAAATCCTCATGAAAGGAAGCAGAGGGAATGGAGTCCCCTGCATCAGAATCTTCATAAGTAGATGAGGGCAAATCCAGATCACCAGAAAAAACAGAATCCTTATCAGAAGATACATAATCAACTTTAGTCCTAGGCCTCTTAGAAGGGACGGGGGGAGGTTGGCTACCCCTGATTAGAGTTATTAGATCTTTAGCCATTTTTATTTTTTTATTTTTTTTTTTTTTAGGCCTAGAGGCCTGAGCATGTGGCCTGGGCATCGGTTTTTTAGACATGGATCGAGATTTAGGCCTAAGTAAAGGAGGAGGCATCGGTTTAATATGCAAGTCCGTTGGCCTGAATACACCCTCATAAGCTAGTCCTGCACAGCGGCTCCGGACCCATCCAAGGTAGAGACATCCACGGGTTCCATAGTTGAAGCATTTCGCGGCATACCAGACTCCGAATGGGTCTCAGTAGAGACCTGCGAATCAGAAGTAGCGGGTATCAGGGGCTGCGAAAGCGCCTGAGTACCGGGCGAACTGGCGGCTGGCTTAGGAGAAGCGTCGTCGGCAGTTTTGGACCTCGGCGGCCTGTCTGTCTTTATCTTTGTGTTTTTTCGGAATCCCGGTAGGCGGACGGCTAACAGATGACATTTCTGGATAATTAAACTGAGATCCGAAATATTTAGAGGCAAAAATATAATGACAACAGATACTGCGCTGATTAAATAAAGTGCAAAACAGACAGCAAGGTACGGTGTAGTCATGGCCTAGGCAATGAATATAGTACGAATGAAAATCTTTATGAGGTATTTGCTTTCCACAAGTAATGCAATTATTAATTTTTCTGACATCGGTAAGGAGTAAGAAAAAGTTTCCCCAACAGGGTACTTCGCTTTAGTTGAAGACTTCGGTTCTGAGATTCGAAAACGAAAATTTCAGGAGTCGGCCGACTGGCACTTGCAAACTACTTCTGCTTCGGGCACCGCACGGCAAGAAAGACAGATGTAATGGCGTCGGCTGCGTGTTTTATACCACTGACGACCTGACATCATGGAAGAAGGGACGGCAACCGACACAGGACCCAAGACTTTGTTAATCAGGCCGGCTGAGGGCTACCTGCAAGCAGATAACCCAAATGTAATGACTGCAACAGTGAAACACGAAGAACATCTACTTTCGTTTTTACCTTGCGCTTGGGAAGTAAGTCGACTATTTGTTGTCTGAGGACAGAAACTCTGTCGGGCGGAAGGCAAGCCATCATAAAAATGGTGTCTAAATCTGCACCTATGAATGTAATACGGTTAGAAGTCAACAACGCAAATTTTTGAAAATTCATTGTTTTGCCCAACTGAGCACAAATTTCCAGTGTAGTGTCCATGGCCTGTAGAAGTAGATGCTTGGTGGTGGCAGTTAGCAGCCAGTTATCCAGGTAAGGAAACACTTGGAATCCCATGCATCTCAGGTGAGCCTCTACTACTGCCATGCATTTGGTGAACACACTGGGGGCTGTAGTGAGACCAAAAGGCAGAGCTCTAAAGTGATAATGACTGGCTCCCAGCTGAAGCGTAGCCGACTCCTTGATGCTTTGTCCATCTTTATATGGTAGCACGCATCTTGGAGGTCTATTGAGCACATCCAATTGTCTTTCCCTAAAAAGGGAAGAATTGACTGCAGTGTCACCATTCGGAACTTGGGACTTCTTTACAGATTAATTTAACTTGCTGAGATCCAAAATGGGTCTCCAGTCCCCTGTTCTTTTTGGCACTAAAAAGAATCTTGAGTAAGTTCCGAATCCTACTTGGTCTGTGGGGATTTCTTGGATGGCTCGTTTAGCAACCCTTGACTTGCTATGGTTCCTTGTTCCCTCTGAGTGGGTGGAACATCTGGGATTCTTCTGATGTGTGGAATGGCCTGGCAAAAGGGAATCGAGTAACCTATGGATATTATACTTTGTACCCACTTGTCTCTTGTGATATCTAGCCAGGCTTCTGGGTACAAAGTTAATCACCCCCCCCCCCCCCACGAATGCCTCAAGAGAAGAGCAGGCGGGCCTCCTTTCAGGAGCACGGATAGGGTCGACCGCGAAAGTAATCGTGATCACATTGGTTCTGCAGGCCCCCCCTGCCACGTGGGCGACTTCTACCATTATTACCTCCCCCTCTGCCCCTGTGGAAAAGTTCACCTCGTGTGTCTTGAAAAACTCCCTGGGACCTCGAACCACATTTTTCCACTCTTCTCGCCTTTAGGATAAGGTCTTGAAGGTACGGAAAAACTTTCTCCAATGGCAGAGAGAGTTTTTCCTTCCTGCTTGCATCTGGTGAGAGTGTCCTTGACTTTAGGTCCAAAGAGCGAGGAACCATCCAAAAGGGGCGTTGGTAAAGGTAGACTTGAAAGGTTCCGCAAAATTACACAAACGCATCCAGGAGCGTCTCCTAAAGGAAACTCCTGAACTTGGAACTCTACTCGCACCATCAGCTGCATAGGAGATCGGTCTCAAGAAGGAGTTGACTAGAGAATTTAAGGGGGATATATGAGAGGTCACTTTTTCTGAGACTTCCGCAGCTAATGAACGTTGTAGAGTACCTCAACTCCTTCAGGAGATCTCTTTGAAGTCTTGTAAAATGTGTGAGGTAGTTCAGCGATCTGAGGGTGAAAGTCGCTGAAGGAAACAAGCTTCCAGTATCTGTCGTTCGAGAATCCTTATTTGGTGGATGGATAGACGAGGACATCTCAGAGTTCCTTCTTGGTGGCTGCTGCCACTACCGTAGCATCTACAGGTACACCTTTTGAAAGAAAATCCTTATCCAAAAGGGCTAACAGGAACTTATCTGGCCTCCGTGGGACTAGCTCCATAGTGTCTGGTGACTCCCATGCCTTTCGACTAACCAAATCCATAAGCTCATCAAAAGGCGGAGACACCCAGGAGGCTGAAGGTTGAGTTCCAAAGGCCTTCAGGTACACTGACGCCTAATCAGAAGGTTAATAGGCTTCCAGCCACCTCTCTGCTATATGATCTCTAGGATATCTAAGACAGATCCTTCTGCTTCCTCAAGGTCAGTATCAGAAGTGATGGGACTCATCAGGGGAGTCCATATACTTCCTCTTGCATGTTCTCTTCCGAGGGGGCTCCTCAGATGGGCAGGTCTGGGAAGGTCTCGGAAGAGTGGGGCTCGCCCGATGGGGATTCCTGAGGCCCTGAATCTCTGCTGTCCTGTGGATGGGATGGTGCTGAAGCAGAAGCCGGTGCTTGAGGGGTAAGAATGCCAGTATCCTTGAGTAGAGCTGTAGGAGGGGAAAACACACTCCTCGTCACCTCGAAGGCAGATACCCCCGGTTCTGCGGGAACAGAGGAAATCCAAGGCCCCAAGGAGATTGGCTCCGAGGCCGATTTATTAGCCGAACACACCTGCACACAGAGAGGTAGACTCTGAACCGAAGAAACTCGGATCTGCGAGCCCCCCCCCCCCCCCGAGCCGACCGGAGAACTACGGCTCCTAGACACTCCGGACAGCACCAATAGTGTTGGAGCAGGCAACTGTTCCCAAGAGTCCCAAAGGGGTCTCGGAACCAAAGGGTCTACCACAAGAGGTATCTGGCATTCCAATTTCCGGCTCCTAAGATCCAGCGTGGCTCGGAAGAGGAATAGTGGATGAAGTAGTCTTGGATTGCTCCAAGACTGGTGGGGTTGTAGCTGAAAATAATTAAGCCTGCGCTGGCAACTTCAAAGGCCTGCGCACCACCCTGTCCATGTCATCATCTGATAAGCTCCTAGAAGACCTGGATGAGAGTGTAGGGGATCAAGACCTTTGAAGAATAGACTATCTCAAGGTCAGAGATACCGGTTCTAATTCAACAGACTGTCTCCGAGAAGTAGTCTCTATCAGTTCCGAAGTCTTTGTAACAGATGGGCTTGATTTGTCTGCACCAATTGTCTCCCTAGGTTTTGAAGCCGGTGGATCCAAGGAGATAGGAGTTTTCAGTCAGTTTAGGAATTTTCTTTGGAGGCTCAGAATGAGCCTAGGAAGAGGATGAAGAGGAAGGCTTCAGACTTGTCACTAATAGTTGGAGATACTGAAGAAGTTTTATAAGCTTCATCAAAAGCAAGCTTTATTAAACCTCTTAAAATCAATTTGTTTTTCCTCCCATGTAACTCTGGAGCGCTAAAGGAGTGACAAAAACTGCAAGATTCCTGAAGGTGAATAGCCCCTAAGCAGTACACGCACACACTGTGCCAATCAATTATTGACATTTTCAGGGAGCATTGTTCGCATTTCTTGAACCCAGACAGCTTGGGTTCCTTATCTCTGGACTCTTTAGACATATTATACAGCAAAAAATTTGAACTACAATAAGAAGTATTGACACTAAAAAATAACCCTAAGACAAACACACAGCAAAAAACAGTACAGGGGAAAACACAGCACTACCCTCTAAGTTAAACAGGTGCTAGGTCCTCTAACGTAAACTGACCTAGCTGAACTAACAGGAAACACAACAAACCCTCTAACTTAAACAGGTTTACTTTTAGCTCTCTAACTCAAATGAGCTAAAAGGAAATCGCACACAACTGCTACAAAAGACTGACAGGGATAGGACGGGCCTAGTGGAAAAAAAGACGGCCAACAAACAACACAACAGGCAATAAACAACGCACACTAAATACTTATAGGAAGCATAAACTGTCTAAACTAGGTCTAAAACAACTCTAACAATAAGATTTTGGCAAAAAAACATCAATAGCAAAATTGAAAACACTTCGCCAAGGACAGAGCATCCGGACTCATCAAGAGGCAAACAAGATCTGCGGATTACTCCAATGCATGATGGGATAGGTATTCAGTCACAAGCCAAGATAAAGCCTTCGAGCTACTGTATTTGGCAGAGTCGGAGCAGAGGATGGTTTCCGAAACCATCCAGTAAGAAAGAAGGCGAAAAGGGCAACATAACATCTATAAATTACCTCTTGTGAGAATAAATGGAACCATATCAGATAATTTGAAGAAGCACATACATGAGATAAAGCATTTAGGAGCTGCCTCTGTCCATTAGTAGCAGCACAGGGCACAGTCCTGGAGGAATTTTTTTTTTATTACCCATCCATAGATTCAACTGTGCCTGAATATGGACAGGAATGCGCTTTAAGTGAATAGGAAGTTTGTTCCAGAACAAAGGTATCAGATGTACCTGTTCCCCCAAATCATTCTACTGATGTTATAGAAGTGGTTTATTGCTCTATGAATTGTTGATATGCAATAGGTCCATCAGTACTGGTTCAAAGGGTGCTTTGTATACCAGACACAGATCACCTCTTTGCAGTCTGTAGGATACAAAACAGAACGACATGGTTTTGAGTTGGTCTGTGGAGGACATACTGTTTAAGCCTTGTATCCTTATAGTAAAGTGTCTCTGTGGCAGTTCCAGCTTTTGCATGTGTCTGCATGAAAAAGGGGGCAATGCACTCAATGAATGGCCTAATGAAGGCAGATTAAAGGCAGACAATAACATCCTTAGATCTAGACACAATCCCTTTGTTTATAAGCTGTGCAATAATAGAAGGGCTTTCATACAACTGTGGACACATGCTGTTAGAATGTTAGGTCACAGTCCACGAGTTCCCAATCCTTGAACAAATAAGACAACTCTTGGGGGAGTACTGTCAATGTGGTAGTTCCTCTGGACAGTATCTTCCCAAAGGATAAGATAATGCATTTTTTTCACATTTACTTTCAGTCCATGATTTTGGCACTAGTTAATTGGGGACAAACTTTTCTGCAGGATGGCTAAATCCATTTGAGGAAGTAAAGACCACTCCTAGCTTGCAGTCATCTGCAAGCTTAGCCAACCAGAGCCATTTTGCCTTCATCCATTGCTTCAGTAACTTTTTCAAAAAAGTCCATCAGGTTGGGTAAGCATGACCTGCTCTTGATGAATCCAAACTGAAAAGGGTCCATTGTTTCAAGGACCCCTATGGTCTTATTAATTCCACTACAAGTCTTTCCATGACTTTCATATGAGACTAGTCAGACTTATCTGCTCTGTAACTGCCTAGGTCTTTGAAAGGTCCTCCCTTATATGTAGGGGAATAACTATAGCTGTTTTCCATCCACTTGGTGCGAAACCTGTAAGAAGGTTGAGGTTAAACAGTTTTGGGGGGGTGCTAAATCACACTTCGTGCTATTAAAGATGCATCCAGTGATACTGTCAGGACCAGCATTTTTAGTTTCTGATAGCACTTTTAGGGACTTAGTCTGTAGAGGAGGCAAGCCATTCTTGGGTATATCTTGAGGAACACACACAAGGGAGAAAAGGGTAAAGTTACAGCTAAATTTATCAGCCAGAAGGTTCACTATACTATCAACCCCAGTACAGGTTTAACACTGTTCACAACCAGCTCAGCGCATTGGTACATTGTGCTTCTTAATTATGAAAATAACTAAAAAATGTATTGTGACTGTCTCTGGCTTGGTTAGCTATTTTAGCCTCAAATGTAAAAGATTAGTAATATCTACCAAAGCTAAGTTGTTTATTTCAATGATGAAGGCTCCATCATTCTGAGAAAATTATTCTTAGGTTTCTTTTAGTAAAATAAAATATAACGCAGAACCATTTTTAAACAAGATTAAAAAAAGAGAGAGACAGAAAGAGTTGTATACTAACCATATCATTAGATTCATGTTGCCTGATTTTCAGCCAGTTCAAATGTATGGGTTATCGGATTCTACCTCAGCATTGACTTTGAAGCTTCTACAGATCCAGAGCTCTGACTCCTCCCCTACCCATAACTGCCTGGACTCCACTTTAGTTGTGCAAATTAAGTCTGCCCTCCCACCTTTGTCTGATATCAGAACCATCCTATAAAAGGAAACCCTAAATAAGATATTACCACCCTTTTGTGGAATAGTGGGTACCGTCTTGAATGACTGTGCACAGGCAGGGAATAAGTCCATCAATCATCTTGATGCCAAAGGTGGCAATATGGAAGGGAGTAAGAGGGAGGGAGTTTGGACTAGACAAAAAAAATCAAACACTGATCTAACATTATGGTTAAGTACATAACTTTTGCATGCAATGTTGTCTATTTCATCCATTTCAAACGTATGGGACAGAATCCCAAGTTGTCATACTGGGTGACATCAAGGAAGGACATTCCCCGAGAATGGTGGAGCCAAAGGATGAATGTGACATGGACCGAGTGCCCAGCTTACTGAGACACACAAAGGTGAATACTATGGCCCAAGTGGCCACAGCATAAACGTCATCGATGGATAGTCTTCTGTGAAAGGATATCAGACCAGAAACTGCCCTCCTTGAATGAGTTTTTGGTTTACCTGTTAAGGATAAATTCTTATTAAAGACAAAGGAGATACTAATTTTACTTTGTCCATAAATTGTTACAGCCTTTCCTAATTTTGGTCTAGAAAATGAAATGAGCAATTGCTCTGTCTATTCTGAATTGTTTTGTTCTGTGAATGTAGAATATGAGCTGCCTGGACATCTAACATAGTTAACGAGTATGGTCCTTTGTTTGAATATCTGGGTGAAAACACAGGCAAGTTTATGGACTGATTTCGTTTTACTCTGGATGCACCTTAGGAATAAAGGCTGCATTAGTTCTAAGGGAAATTCTATCTTTGCAAAATACAAACAACAGATACAGAGGGTTACATGAAAAAGCCTGCAACTCCAAGGTTCTTCTCGCTGATATCACTGCCACTAGGAAGATTTCCCCAAGTAAGAAATTTTAGGTATGCTGCAGTTGCAGGTTCAAATGGAGACTGCATCAGAGCTTGCAGCAGAAGGGTGATATCCCACAGAGGTTCTGCTTCTCTAATAGAAGATCTTAGTAAAAGGTATATTTCAGGAAAGCATTAGAAATTTTCAGTTAAGCTCTTGAGATATCCTTACATCCAACATAAAAAAAATTTGAAAATGCCAACCCTATCTTGATGGTGGTACCTTTATCAGAGGAATCATTAAAAAAATAAAAAAAAATCTGATATAGAAGGAAAAAAAAGCTGAAAAAGAGTCCAGGCCTTTAGAGAAGGCCCAATTTTAAAATGCCTTACATAAACTCTGGTAGATTTTTCTAAACTGTTTCGGAGAAGCAGGAAGAATATTAACTACCACAGGGGACAGCCTGGCATCTCTATCTATGCTTACAATTGGAGGAACCGTGTGGTTATAACTTCATGGACTTGTGATCTGGAGGTAGCAACCTAGATGGATGGGTCTGCAGATCTGGATAATGATCCAACATCCAAGGGGTATGTAAAAGTAGAGACCATAGGTAGGGGAACCATGTCTGTCAGGTCCACAAGGGGCAATGAAGATCACGTTGGCCTTGCAGTGTCTTGGCTTTCTGCATGAACTTGTTCATTAGGCGTAAAGGAGGAAAGGCATATAGGAAGCCCGCTGGCCAAGTGTGGACCACAGCACCCCTTAGTGGATGTCCCTTTGGAGGAATTAGGGCAAAATACCTCCTGCATTTGTTGTTTAAATACAATACAAAGATCAAAGCAAGGCTGGCCCCAGTGACTGAATATTAAATGCGCCACTGTATGATTGAGGGACCACTCATGAAACATCAGGACCATTCTGCTCTGTTTACTAGTATACTGGACAACCCCAGGATGTGTGTTGCTATCAGAAAGCATTGTGAAAATACTGCCCATTGCCAAAGTCTCATTGCTTCTCCACAAAGAAGATAACAACGTGCTCCCCTTGCTTGTAATGTACCATACCACTGACATGTTGTCCATTTGTATGGAAATCACACCCTTGGAGAGAATGTCCTGAAATGCCTGCAATGCTAGAATGACTGCCCTCAACTCCAAGAAAATGTTGTGAAGACTGACCTCTAATGATGTCCATGTATCTTGGACCACCCTCCCTTTGAAGAGACTCCCACCCACCCTAGAAAGGAAGCATCCATGGTTGCTATTGCAATTCAGTGATTCCATCTGGAAAGGACGACCCCCGTTACAGATGGAGACATTACCCACCAAGCGATGTGTTGTTTGCAAACCTGAGTAATTCAAATCTTTGAATGTAAAAGGTGGATGGAATAAGACCACTGTACTGTCAAAGTCCATTGCATTACTCTCATGTAGTACCTGGCTAGGGGGATCATTAGAGAAGTGGTCACCATCAGGCCGTAAAAATACAGAACTAACCTAGCTGGTAGTGATGGGTGATTTACTACTTGTAAGACTGCAAGGCGAAGTGACAGAACTTTGGGCTGAAGAAGACTGACTAGCTGCTGTCTGGTATCTAGGTGTCATCCAATATAATTCTATGCTGTGTGTTGGAGTCAGTCTACACTTTGGTATTTTTACAGTTATTCCCAAGTCTAGTAACAACTGAAGCACCAGGTCCAGCTGTTGCAACAGTGCATGACTGGAGGTATTAGTTAGGAGTCAATCATCAAGGTACGAAAGACCAGGATCCCCAACAGATGGAGATGCACAGATACCACTGCCACGACCTTGGTGAACACCGTGGGGACTGTAGTGAAACTACATGTTGGTGCCCAGAATTCATAGTGATTGGATCCCAGCCAGAAGAGGAGGAATCTCCCAGACTGCCTTGTTATTTTCACATGACAGAAGGCACCCTGGAGATCTATATAGCACATCCATTCATCCTGCCTTGGGAGAGGTAAAATGGACTGAACTGTGACCATCCAGAATTTTGTCCATTTCACAAACTGGTTTAAGTGGCCGAGATACAAAATGGGTCAGAGGTCCTCTGTTCTCTTTGGTACTAGAGAGAGTCTCAAATAGATTCCAGAGTCTAACTGGTTGACAGGGACCATCTGGAGGACTCTCTTCTAGCAACTTTGAAATTCCTATGACTGCTAAATCCCACTGACTGAGTGGAACATCAGGGACCGTGTCTTCTTTTTCAGAGGTGGAAGGGAAAAGTAATTGAAAAGCCTCTGGATATTATCTTTAGCACCCAGGAATCTGAAGTTATTCTGTGCCAGGCTTGAAGATGCAAAGGTAAGCATCCCACTGACTGCATCCACAGTGTAACCATTGGGTAATTGTTCAGTGGTGCTGACACTTTTTTGGTACAGTGACCATGAAGGTCCTGATTATGCAGTCCACCTCTGCCTCTAGGGTGTTTCCATTAGCACTGCCCCCCCCCCCAGGAAAATCCATCACTTTGGGAGTTGTGGTAGGAACTCTGATTTACGAACCCACATCTTCCCCAATCTCTGGTTCCTAGAGAAGGATCTTTGCAAGGTTGAGAAGTGGATTCTCACTGCAGAGAGAGTCTTACCATCTTGTTGACTCCTGGTGAGTATGTCCTTCATGTTTACCTTCGGTCCAAATAATGCTGAACCACCTTAAAGGGCATTTACAAAAAATGATTTAAACCCCTCTGCAAAGTCACTAAGATACATCCAGGCATGCCAGTGCATGGCAATGCTAATGCTTGCTGCTCTGGCAATGCCCTTAGCTGCAATGGAGAGCAAGCGCATGACCGTATTAGAGGAGGATTGCAGAGTGGAAATTCGGGAGTCCACTGTTTTCTAAACATCTGCAAGGCAATACCCCCAAGACAAACTGTGTGATCTCTTTGATCAAGTCTCTCAATGGAATCTTAAATGAGCCAAATAATTCAGCAATCTAAGTGCAAAAGTCGCTGATGTGTGGGCCCGCTTCCCAAATCTGTCCATTATCCCAGACTCTCTGATAGGAGGATGAACAAATGAACTCACTTCCAATAGCTACTTTCTAGTGGCTCTGCTACTACCACAGCATTTACTGGTGGACCCTTACTCCAGTGTTTTCTGGGCTTAGGCATAGCTAAGATGTGATCTGATTTTCTGTTGATGGGATCCACCACATCAAGGTCCTTCCATGCCCACTGAGCCATAAGGTCAATATGGGGGTCAAAAGGTGGTACCACCTAGAACGATGTCAGAAACCAAAGGCTTCCAAGAATACGGACTCATCAGGTGAAGGGTCTTGGGATGACCAACCCCCTTCTCTGCTTCATTAATTCAAGAATATCATCAAGGTGACATATTCAGAAAGGAAGCAAGGAGAACCCTCCCATTTCTCTAAGTCAGTGTCCTCGGTGAATGACTCTTTGCCAGAGTCTAAGTGCGTCCATTTGCAGGTCCACTTTCTGTGAACACTTTCTGGGGGAGAAGCAGAAAGCTTAGAATCAGAAGGGGAACTGACAAAGCAGATCTCCTCAGAAGCCCTTGAAACTGGCTGCCCTTACCCGACAAGATGAGGAGGAGGAGGAGGAGAGGAAGCAGACCCCAGCTGAGGTTTGGATGAAGCTGCATTGGTTAGGGAGACCTTCTCTTTGGAACTTGCCAATACCATTTCAAAGGCCTCAAAGGCCAAAGCTGCCTCCGGCACCAAGGATACCTTCCAATCCGAGGAAGGAAGGGAATCCTCAACACTGATGACCCTCAGCCCCAAAGCTGATCTGAGGTCAAAAATGTCTAAAGCCAAAGCCCAGAGGAGGCGGGACAGCTCCAAGAACCTCAGTGTTGACACCCCCCCCCAAAACTCTGTGCAGAAACTTTGGCCAAGAGCCGCTTCTCTATCTGATGGCATCAGTGTCAAGACAGAGAGGGAAGCAGTCAGCATTGAAGTAATCAGTAGTTCTGGTACTGACAAAAGTGCATTGGGTTCCAGTCAGATGAATCACCACCAGACCTGATGAGTCGGCACAATTTCAAGCAGTGGAGGGTACCATACCCAGAACTCTGTACCTTTCCAGGGGGGCGGTACCAAAACAGCCCCAAGCTGGATTTGTGTCCTCAAAAGCTTCATTATTCTACTGACATCCAGTCCTGTGAGACTTCGAGATGAATGAGTGGACACCGCCATCAATGGTGGTCATGAATACCTCTTCCTGGAAAATAAGGGAATTCCATCCAGGACTTTCAGGTCCTGGTGAGTATGTGGCTCCTAGTGAAGGTGATCGGCCCTGAGTTGTCAGATCTGATCTTTGATCAGTTTTCGGGTTAGGCCCGAGCAAAGCTGCCAACACCAGGGAATACTTTTTGGCAGACTTAGCTGTGGATTTGCTCGTCTTTCTCAGCCTTATCCTTGTCCGACTATCTTTTTCTTGACCCTTAATTTTAGGTTCAGACTGATATTTCTTAGGGGGGGGTGCAGAAGAGGTCAAATGAATAGCCCTTGTCTGTGCTGGAAGAAGCCCCTTCAAAACAAGCTTGTCCCTTCTCATTCGAAGATCAGTGGCACTAAAGGCAGCACAGGAATGATATTCAACTTACAGATGTGCAGTGAAACAAGCAGTATACACACTTGGACTGAGGGTCATGGGGTGGGAGTTTGTGCCCACACACTGACCATTTTTGAATCCTGAAGATTGACATGTCAAGAGAAACCTGAAGAAAAAGCAAGGGTAACACCCAATAAATCAATCCTACTCTAAATAGACAATATGAAAAAAAATATATACATATATATACATATATATATATATATATATATATATATATATATATATATATATATATATATAAACCCTCTTTTGTTTTTTTGTAAAAAGCACAACTAAAATGAAAAGGAGACAGAGCAACCTTAACAGACTAAGCAAACTAATACTACACTTTATCTTAGCCAAAAATCCAAGAAAGGACGTTAAACACAAAAAGTAGAGAGAACATTCTCTCAGTAGGAGGTGGTGTAGCTTTCATCCAAAAGGATACAGCACACAGAATGGAGAGCTCATTTGCACATCTATTATCTTCAAGTGGCAAACAAGATCTGAGCAACTGAGGTGGGGTCCAGAGAATTCTGGGTAAGGGAGGAGCTCTGGATTCAAATAAGCTTTGAAGTTTGTGCTGAGGTCGGATCCAATAACGAATGTGTTTGAAAAGGATAAAAATAGCATTAGATCTTACTATACTTTCCATTCAAAATTGAACTTGGAATATACAAGAATATATAACATCACTCAGCTTTAATATGCCACGATCAACTCAAGTCTGAAATTTGAACACGGCTAAATTCTAATAAAAAGTATTCACCTTAAGTAGTATTTTTTTATAAACACTGACAATATAACTTCAGTACATACTGACAAAAAACTGCAAAAGGTACTTAATATGGAGTGTTGAGTTTACGTACTTGGGATCAACAGTCCAGAGTAATGGTGAGTGTGGAAGAGAGGTGAAGAGGAGAGTACAGGCAGGGTGGAATGGGTGGAGAAGAGCATCAGGAGTGATTTGTGACAGACGAGTACCAATAAGAGTGAAAGGGAAGGTCTACAAGAGGGTAGTGAGACCAGCTATGTTATATGGGTTGGAGACGGTAGCATTGTCGAAAAGGCAGGAGTCAGAGCTGGATGTGGCAGAGTTAAAGATGTTAAGATTTGCACTGGGTGTGACTAGGATGAACAGGATTAGGAATCAGTATATTAGAGGGTCAGCTCAGGTTGGAGAGTTTGGAGACAAAGCAAGAGAGGCGAGATTACGTTGGTTTGGACATGTGCTGAGGAGGGATGCTGGGTATATTGAGAAAAGGATGCTAAGGATGGAGCTGCCAGGTAAGAGGAAAAGAGGAAGGCCTAAGATGAGGTTTATGGATGTGGTGAGAGAGGACATGCAAGCGGTTGGTGTGAAAGAGCATGATGCAGAGGACAGGAAGAAATGGAAACAGATGATCCGCTGTGACGACCCCTAACGGGAACAGCCGAAAGAAGATGATGATGGAGTGCACCAACTGAGTTTCAATCAAACACCCATCTGGAATTGGCAACTACAGCAAAAGGGATCCACTTACAATTCGTACAATCACTGTGAATAAGGTCTAACTCTTGTAATAAAATTGTGTCTGCACTGCCACGTTCCAAACTACATTTGGATAAAATACAAAAAGATTTTATCTAATGATCAGATTTATGTTTTCCAGTTCACATTTATATGGAATTTCCTTCTTCTCATTACAGAGAACTAGTTATACTACTCAATCACTCTTTCCCTAACAATACAATCATAACACACTGCCCTAGCCTAGAGCTATACAGTAATCCAGCTAATTTTTGGTGTTGTATGTGCAAGCAAGGAAATTTTTCCTTATACAAGCCAACAGTGGAAATCCTTACAAACAAAATTTTAAGTGTGCATTTCTATAAGCACATTGCAAAAGAAATTAGCAAAACACTATTCTTAAACTTACACCACCCACTGCTTCTAAAGCGAATTGCACCTTTAAGTTATATTTACATATACAGAAGTGTACAGTGAATAAGCATAGGTACAAGCAAACACTTCTAGTGCGTGTAATTCATACAGAAAACCTGTCTCTCTCACATCAATATCAATACATATCAAAAGTTGTTTAACGTCCACAAATATGACTTCATGAAACATTTACCACTGAAAACCATCAGTAATAAACACCTTCACTGAAAATGTCATACACTGCTCATGAAAAAGAGACCACCCTTAAGTCACAGAGGTTCTACTTACGCAGACAAACTATGCAAATAACATACAGAGACACAAGCAAGCACCATGGGCGTGACTAAAATGAATTACTCATGCCAAAAGCACTAAGGAGTTTTAACCACGTTTCTCTTATGGCAAGTCTAAGTTTAACTTTTCAGTAAAACTAGTTTTGCACACACCCATAAAATTAACTGTTTTCTCTCTAAAAAGAACATTCATTTACAGCAATATGCAACAAAAGAGAACTGCCTGAACCAGTTATGCAAGCAGGGTAACCAGATAAGGCCAAAATTCCCCAATAGAACATACAATTCAAAGCAATCAGCAATAATTCACTCCATTATTAACAATAAAAATAACCTAAAACGTTTTTTGACCAGTGAAGATGTTTTACTAGGTGCTGCTGCGGTAGCATTGTCGCCTCACAGTAAGACGTTGTCCTGTTCGATTCTCAGCTAAAGCGTCTTCTGTGTGGAGACATGCATGAATGGGCGTACCTTAGTTGAAGGTTGTGCGTCAGGCCTGGGAAGTCCGCACGTAAAAATCTACTGCCAATCATTAGCGGACCGGAGTTCCGTTGTGGCGACCCCTAACCGGGAAAAGCCGAAAGATACAACTTGAGTTTCACACAATGAGTAATGAACACTTTTAATGTTTTTATACTAAAACATCGGGAAAACTGTATATCCCGAATATTCTGTCTCCACATTCACAAGGCCTACCTACACAAACAAGGTCTGCTATGGAGAAAAACCTAATACAATTTACAGTAAAGAACAGGGGGGCATTGCAAGGTCACGTTTTACAAGAAGGATGACAGCTAGACAGGCAATCTCACTTCAGTAAAGGGCTTGGCAAGAATACCCAAAACATCAATAAAGCAGATGTAAATAAACCATATCCAGGAGCGAGAATGAGGACGACAGGGTGCAACAAGAAGGTGAGTGCAAACAGCAACTGGTGTCAAAAAGACAAACCATACCTGTGTACTGATTCTAGTAGTATTCTCCAAATACTTACTTTGCAATAAAGTAACTTCTAAAGCTAACACCATTTACTGTTCTATTTTTTCTACATGGAGCAACTGCAACCCCTCCACTAAGTCCAGTTTCCATAAGGCAAAATGACAAAAGGGCATGAGGTTTGCTCACTTTACCTGAAACATGGAATCGATAAGCAGCCGTGTTAATTAAGGGACTGGATAACAGAAAAGGAAAGAGTAGCTAGTTCTAGGCCTCATCACCTCTGCTACAAGGATTATGTACATACTGCTAACGTAGCTAGAATAGCAAATGTCAAGTTGAAACTACAAGCCGTCATACACACTACATGGAACATTTTCACTAGCTCAATGCACTGAAGAGCTTTGCATAACAATTCAGTACGTCTAAATGTCAATATCAAAAGCAGGAGTAAGGCATACAAACATTTCCACAGCATCACCGTAAGCCAGGTTTCATATCAAAGCACTCTTCCCTTGAAAAAGAATGAAGAGACTAACAAGTGTTGCTCATCTCCAACGATCAGTAGATTAAACCAATCACATAAAATCAATAATCCTGTTCATAACATTGGCAGAGAAGAGCAGCTCCTTATCACTCATGAAAAGGGAACAAAATGCAACTATGAATAAGATGAGCTGAAAAAACTACTTCAGAAGTCTAAATGTAAAGAGAAAAAAATCAGTCTTAGTACAAAGACAGTGCACACAAAAAGTTACCAAAATTAGAGTGCGGACCTCAGGCTCTTAAAATAACCACACCAAGACACAGGACTGCTACCTTTTCAGATGCCCAACTTCTTACGGAAATGTGAGACTTTGAAAGACAAACCATACCTGCAACTAGTGCAAGGAACTAGACTTCACATTTTTTGCAAAACAAAAGCTCATTCTTGTAGAATTTGAGTTATCTGTATTGTTTTATATAGCATTAAGATATTTCAGAGACAAAATAACATTTTTATTCAACTATAACAAGAAACACGGTGGTACAGCGGTAGAGTTGTTGCCTCACAGCAAGAGGTTCTCCTGTTCGATTCTCGGCTACAGTGCCTTCTGTGTGGAGTCTGCATGTCCTCCCCACAGTCGAGTGGCCTCAAAGACATGAGTGAATGGGCGTACCTTCGTTGAACATTGGGCTGGCAACTCGGCACCATAAAAATCTACTTCCAATCATTAGCGGACCGGAGTTCCGCACTGGCGACCCCTAACCGGGAAAAGCAGAAAAGACATACAACAAGAAACACAGCAACTTTTTTTGACCAAAAATCTCAATGACATTCACTGTTTTTTTACGTCTGTTGGCAGGACATAATTGCCCAAATAAGGACTGTCCTGCACAAAAGAGGGACACACAATTACTTACTTAGTTTCAAGCTTCGCAGTACAACTTCACATCAAGCTACTTAGCAAGTATACAGGTTCTGCCAAATTTGAATACATTTTTTTTTTTGGAAGACGATAGACTATACTAGTAAAATAAAGAATAGTTGTGTAAAATCTTACCATAACCATAGATGTCCTTCTCTTCTATGTTGCAGTATTCTTTACATATGGGTTATATTCCGCCAGATGACCAGACGCCTGGCCTGTAAACAAAAGCTTAGAGCCACTGCCTGGACATGGCACGTCACACGTAGGCACAGACAACAGCAACCATGAAAAGATGTCCACATGTACCATTTTCAGAATAAGAAAGCCCCATGAGAAAAACCCCAGGGAAACCTAGGTGGATAATCCTAGGATAGAGCAAGCTGTAGAAGGAAGGTGGGAGGGATAGAATACTGCAACACAGAAAAGAAGGAGGGCATCTATGGTTATGCTAAGATTTTACACAACTATTCTGTGTCCTTCTATTCAATGTTGTAACATTCTTTACATACGGGAGAGTGCAACAGCTGAAAAGGGAACTCAGGGAGGAGGATAGAGAAGAGGAAGCATTTTCCAAAAATCCACACAGAACTGCCCTAGCAAATCCTGCTCTGGATCTAGGAACAGTGTCCAACTTGTAATGTTTCGTTAAGGTGTGAACAGATGACCAGGTGGCTGCTTCAAGATGGAATGGGCCTCTAGACCCTTGAAGAAGGCCCCCGAGGATGCAAAACTGACCTAGTGGAATGTGCCTTGACAGATGCTGACAAGGACTTTCCATGGAATTCACAATAAAACATAAAAGCCTTAGAAAATCCACATGGATAGTTTGTTTGGACTAACACAAGCCCAGAGCCCTAGGATGAAATGACAAAAAAGTTGGTCAGACTTCCTGATAGACTTTCTTATACATGTAAAATCTGAGTTACCTATGCACATCTAAAGTGTGTAAAGTCCTCGCAATAGAAGACTGAAGTGAAAGGAAGAAGGCAGGCCATTGGATAGATTAAGTGACAACTCGCTCACCACTTTTGGCATGAAGGAAGGGTTAATTCTCAAGGATACCCTGTCCTTATGGAAGGCCAGAAAGGGAGGTAAATCCATTAATGCCTGAATTTCAGAAACCTTTCTGGTAGAGGTCAAGGCTACCGGAAGCACTGTTTTCAATGTGCAAAACTTTAGGGAAGCAGAAGCAGTTGATGCTGGTTCAAAAGGGGCCTGGGTACGTTTTTCCAGCACATAATTGAAATCCCAGGGAAGAGGAACTGGATTCCTGGGGGGGGGGGGGGGGTCTTAAGCGTAGGACACCCTTTAGAAAAAGCTTAGCTTCTAGCCTGGAAAATAGGGAAGGGGTCAAAGGCAAGCAGACAGACAAGGCAGAAAATGGACTAACTGAGGAGTAAGAAAACCCACTGTTGAGCAACTCACAAAGGTAGGAAAGCACTAGGGGAATATCCACACCAAATGGATCCACTTTCCTTTTTTTGGCACCAAATGGAAAATCTTTGCCAGTTAGAAATACAAGATTTTCTAGTAGTGGGTTTCCTGGCCTCCTGCAAAACCTTTAGCACATACTTACAGAATAGGTGCCTGAAAGGGATCAAACGTTGATCACACACAGGGTCAGCTGTAGAGTTAGCAAATATCGGTGAATCAATAAACCCTTATCCTGAGTGAGCAGCTCCAGCCAGTGAGTTGACTTGCAGTGATGACACTTGGTTAACTGCAGAAGATGAAGGAACCAGTGCTGTCTTGGCCAAAAGGAAGTCACTAACAATATATTTGGTTTGTCCTGTAGAATTTTCAACAGGACTTTCTGAATTAAAGGGAAGGGGGGAATGCATAGAGAAACCTCCCCTTCCATGAGAATGAGAAAACATTCACCTTCCACATTTGGGGATGAGGAACTTTCGCACAAAAGCAAGGAAGTTGTCTGTTCATAGGGGAGGCAAACCGGTCCATTTCTTGAGTACCCCCCACCAGTGAACTAGGTGCAACACCACATCTCCGTGGAGCATCCACTTGTGAAACTGTGTCATGGACCTGCTTAAAGCTTCTACCACAGAGTGCTGAGCTGAAGGAAGGCACACAACATGCAGAGTTATCTTGCATAAAGACAGCCAGTTCCCACGCTTTGATGGCCAAACAAATATTTTGTGCCCCCCTACTTGTCCATGTACCAAAGGACCAATGGCAGACGGAACAGATGTGTCAACCTAGACGAATGGCAGCAAAAAAGTTCTTAAGATGGTGTGTGCAGACGTACCTTTTATAGATGACGCTGGCTGTGCCTACGTGCAACGTCCCATGTACAGGCAGTGGCTCTAAGCTTTTGTATACAGGCTGGATGTCAGGTTGTCTGGGTGGAATACAACCCATGTCAGGATACTTGTTACTATCAAAACATGGAAGCACAATCTAGCACACTGCATGCAGTGTCTCTAAATACAAAACTTATGACACCTTCCCTACAGAGCAGTGTACTGCCCTAAACATTCTTCAATAAACAAAAGCAATTAATAAAGTTAAGCCATCAAATTGCAAATATCAACAGTGCACTTTAAAAGACAACTGCTAACCCTCAACTCACTCAGAGGATCATAACAAGTACAAATATGACTCTGTCATTGTACATGTGGGTGTGAATGACCTGAGATGATACCTCCCTGAACTACACAGAGAGACGTGGAGGAGCTGTCGGACTACGTAGAACAGGTGAGTATGACCCTAGCCCTGAACAGCATCCTACCATCACCCAGAATGATACCACAGTACAAGCAGAAAATGACAGATTTCAACAACTGGCTAAGTTGCTGGTGTCATTCTAAAGGGATCCAATACCTGTCTGCAGGGGATGACATGATTGACGGATCTCGATGTGTTGCCAGAAATGGCCTGGATCTGTCACACCTAGGCTTCCGGATACTGGCCAAAGCTCTTGTCACCCCTATAGTGCCTTTTTTAGACGGTGTTTCAAACACCAAATTACCACCGTAACAGCTACAAACAAATGCAATTTGAGGGTCATGCTGCTCAAAGCTAGAAGTCTAAATCTCAAAATGCACTCGCTCAAAGCACTCATTAAAATGGAGAAAATCGACATCTGTGCCGTAAGAGAGACCTAGTTCAAGGCAGCAGAGAGCACCCCTGCACTACCCAGCTACAACACATTACACACCTTTCTGCACCAGAACTTGGACATAAGCTCCAAAGGCGGTGGTGTTTCCATATTCATAAAGGATGTGCACACCTCTAGACTGGTAGCCCAACATAACGCATCTGAGATACTTAAGGTGCAATTAACATTGGGTAAGACAGCATTCAGGTCATAGCCTGCTATAGGTCCCAAACCATGTCCCAAGACTCACACTCCATGTTCCTAAGCACCCTGGAAAATATTAGGGTCCAACCTAATACCCTCATACTGGGTGACCAACTACCTCTCCATTAACTGGGAAAGCTACTCGTGTACCAATACACTTGCCCAACATTTCCTGGAATTCATTAACTCCAATGCCCTGGACCAGCTCGTTCTTACCCCCACTAGAGATAGCAATATCCTTGACCTGGTCATTACCAACATAAGCGACCGCTGCACTACAAAAATAGTTAACTCCTCCCTGGTTAGATCTGACCACAAACTAATCACCTTGGATATCCACATCCCTCCGACCCCCCCCCCCCCACAAAGGAAACCCCCATGAAAATCTTCTCCAAAGCTAACTTTGGGCTCCTAAAAACAGAGGTGGGTAACTTGACAGCACCCATGCAAATGGAGAACAGTTGCATGACCACCAAATCATAAACCAATGCACTGTACAAACACGTATATAAATCCATGGATCTTGCCACACCTAAAAGAACCAAGACACACTTAAAATCCATGGATCTTGCCACACCCAAAAGAACCAAGACACACTTCTCCAAAAAAAGGATGCCAATCTAGTGGTCCCCCTGCCATAAACAAACTCTACAACACGAGGAGGAAACTGATGCAGAATAAGGTGAAATCCCAAGAATGGAAAAACTCCCTTATCAGCCTCAACAAAAAGTTGAGATCCCGCATCAAATCCTCCAAAGCTAGCTATGAAAACAGAATTGTAGAAGATAGTAAAGACAACCACAAGGCCTTCTATAGTTATGTAAGGAATCTCCACGGCAATACCCAGATTTGCTCTGAGCTACTGCACAATGGTACCTCCTATACCAAGCCAACAGATACTGCCAATATACTGGCCGCCACATTCAGTGCCAACTTTACCCCTTTCCCCCCTCCACAAAGGACCAATCACAATACCAGCAGATTGCCAAGCACCCAGTTGTTCTGCTACACAGGTTAAAAAAAAGCACGGTTCAAGGCCAGGAATACAGCTTCTATCGGAACTGACAACATCGCTGGCTGTGTTCTACATGAACTACAGAGTGAACTGGCACCTCACCTGTGTACCCTGTTCAATCACAGTCTCAACTCACGCTTTGTCCCTACCAAATGGCACACTGCTACAGTCATCCCTCTCCACAAAGATGGAGTGACAACCTGGAACTATCGCCCCCATTAGCCTGACGAGTCTGATGTGCAAAGCTATGGAACGCATCATCATGGATCTAATAAACAAGAATATAGGGAATCTCCAAACTCTGGATCCCACACAGTCTGGCTTTGGGAAGGGTAGATCATGCTTGCTCAACTTGGTCGACTTCTGTGAGTCAAGTCACCAGAGCTGTGGATGAAGGCAAGGTTCATACAGCCTACCTTGATCTGGCCAAGGTCTTTGATACCATTCCCCACTCAGAAATCTTAGAAAAACTCACTAAGCTAGGCATCGCCCCTACATCTCTAGTTGGGTTGCAAACTGGATCACAGATAAAACCCAGTGTGAAAGCAGCTGACTCAAAGTCAGACTAGCGACCAATCACGAGCGGAGTCCACAGGGTTTGGTATCTACTTCTCTGAAATACAAGCCAACACGAAGGGTCTCTGGCTAACAAAGTACGCAGACGATTGCAAGTTGGGAGCTATTATCAACTCTCCAAGCGATACTGACATCTTACAGAAAGGTCTCACTGAGACCAACAACTGGTGCCAAAAAATGTCGCCATCCCCTTTGGGAAAAACCTGCTTCCCATGAACTACCACATCGATGGTAGTCGAACGAACACAGAAGGAGTTACAAGAGATCTGGGAACACAGGTTGATGCAGCAACCTCTCTTTTGACCACCACACTGCCACTGTGGTCAGAAAGTCCTTCAATGTAGCACATCTCATTACTAAGGGTTTTGCATCCAAGAAGAAAGAGGTAGTCGCCCTCTACTCTTCCCTCATTAGGCCAATCATCAAGTACAATGCCCCATTTGGCATGCACCTCACTAGACACCTGCAACAACTGGAGAGGCCGCAAAAGTACCTCACAAAGAGGATCCTAGGCCTTAAACACTTGTCCGATATAGACAGACTCAATAAATTCCAAATATTCTCGGTCTCATATCGCCTACTTAGAGGCGATCTCAGCTCGACTTTGTAAGCCATGTCTGACCCAGATCTGTTAGAAATGTTAGAGCTAAAGAAATCCCAATCCCTCTGCACCACATGCTCCAGAGACCTCAACCTCATTACCACAATCAACAGAATATGCTGGAGGGACAGGTTCAAAACACAGAGACTGCCCATGCTATAGAACAGACTTACCACACATGTCAAGCAGAGGTCTCACTGGCCCTCCAAAAGAGAAATCTTTAAGAGTGGATGGGAAATAGAAAATTCACCCCGGGGATCACTTCAGTGGCTCTGCTCGACAGAGGCACTGGGATATAAGGTCAGGTGGCACGATGCCAGGGTAATCCTATGGGCTAGGCTTGTAAAGGCTCCAGGGCCATTAGCCTAGTACACACCTATGAACACACAGTACTATTTATACTTTCCAATAAGTTAGTCATGCAACAACTAGCAACCTAACTACACTCAAGGTTTTTTTTTTTTTTTTAAACAAGTGACCTGGAGTTCATGCATACTCCGAGTGCACACAAATGTATGTTATTTACAAGTCTTTTGAATAACTCCAATTGCATTGCATGTTCACCAACATTCAGAAGACTACCAGTATAACCTTGAATCAAGGAGAGATTTGCGTGAACACACTTGTCAAAAGCATTCCAACTGAGTCAATAGAAAAAAAGTAAATTTAAATCTCTATTGATAAAAACTTGCTTATTTTTACTTAACATCTGTAAACTAAAATTCAGTTCATTCACATTGCATTTTAAAAAATTAAATTCATCAGATGTGCTTAATCCGCAATTTGGCTTAGCACATAGAACTCCACAATAAAGGTTACATTAAGTCAGAAATTTAGGGCAACTTAACACGATTTATATAAGCAAATCTTCAACAAAGGGTGGAGGGGGGGCTAAATTTTGGATCCAATAGTACAATCAAAAATATTTTATTTATTTACCCGATGTCCAACTGAGGTTTGGCTCATTTTTGCAAAAGGTCCTAAAAGAAAAAGAACCATTACAAAAAGCTAACAGCAAAATTTTACAGAAACTGAAAACCAACCCTGGGACACAGCAACATTTTCACAAGCACAGTAGCCAGCTTTGCACAAACATCTGACAGGCATCAGGAAAGGGGATTCCTTTTGAGATTACACTGTTACTGAGAGAAATATCAAAGCTTGCATAACATGCAAATGGTGATACAATAACATGGAAATAAGAAAAATTATTAAAATGACGGACATAGTAGATGCAAATAAGGGTAAACAATATGATAGAATAATTCAGAAATGTTTTCAACTCTTGAAAGCTGGTACCCACTATTTTACTAAATGTGTATACAAAATG